>NC_089979.1:113014249-113216214 GCF_036417845.1 Apteryx mantelli
CTTCTATAGTTCAAGAAACCTGCTTGCACAGTTTCTTTAACCCTTTCAGCTTCTTTCTTTATGAACAGGGCAATTACTAACATGAGGACTGAAGAACAGATGTTACCCTAGGTCCCAATTCAGCAGAGGATACTATAATCTATTCAAACAGGCTGGGCAACTGCACTGCTCCATGCTTGAGCAAGCAGGCAGTTAAAATTTCTCTCTCTTTTCTATTATCTCCACCATACCAGTGTCCACCAAAATAAGAGGCTGGAATAAGTGGACTTACAGTGGGAAGAAGACAGATATAAAGGGGAGTAATAAAAGTGGCACACCAACCCCTGACAAAGTCAATTCATAACCCTGTCATGAAGGAGGAAAGAAGTTAGGGTTAAACTCTTTCGGACTGTTGAATCTTGTTTTTACCAGAGAGGACCATATGAAAAGTATCCTCAGGAGTCCCCTAGAGCTTCTAAGACTCACGCATTTTGAACCCTTTCACTGGAACTTCTCAAAGCACTTAATGCAGGCAAAGAAGCTTTGTAACATCACTGCAAGGTATGGCACGGAACAGAAAAAAGGCCCCCTTATACACGCACACAGAATGGGGTACACAAAGGAGTAGGGACAAGGTTTAAAAGCTGGATGTTTAGTCTACCCCAGTCTGATGAGGACTAGCTCAAAGCCATATGGGAAAAGAGTGCCAGGCTAGTCCTTCCCTTCTATTCTGAAGCCACGGGACACGGCACACCCTTATTCATTCACAGATACCCCAAACAATTTTTAGATCATCCCAGAAAAGTATGAAATTGTCTCCTTCTTCCATAAGTTTTCGAAAATGACATCTTAATTGAAGCCAGACCATGGAGAGAGTCAATCTCACTGCAGCACTACAAATCAGCATTACAGAAACAAAGAATGAAAAGGGCCCAATACTACTTTCAAAGAAGTATCCTCCTGCCTCATCGGTTAAAGAACACACTGCCTTGCTAAGGCAGTAGTTCAGGATCCACCATGTAAGCAGGGTATAATGGTTGTATTTTGAGCTATATCTCTTGTTGAGTAAATCCCATTCTTTCTTATATCAGTATGCATCTTGTAATGCAAATCTATCCCACATACAACAGGCACCTGTAGCTGTTTGGTTCCCTTTGTTCTTCATGGAAAGCTTTTGTTGCTGTTGATTCAGTTCACACTGATTTTTTTTTTTCCCCACTGATCTCCCCTCCCCCCCCCCATTTTTTTTTTTTTAATCTCATAGATGTAGGAACAGTGATGACAGATTAAATACTTCCCTTGTGTCTGAAATTTGGTTATAGTCTCCTTGTAGGCAGGACAACACTTCCAGCTGTCTGCCTACCTAACCAAAATGGGCCTGTTTCTACTGGACTAGAGCTATTTGGGTCAGGAAAGAGATAAAGAACTTCATCTCCTTTAGTATTTCAATATTCAGAGGTCATTTAAATTCTGAATTAACAATACTATACCCGTTCAGTCCTGTTTTAAAACTTTTTTTTAAGTTACCTATTTTTGCTTTTGGCAATTGTGCCCTTTCACAAACCATATAATGAAGCTGGAGACAGAATTCTTTAGAATTCTTTTATTCCATAGAATAATATACAATGGTGGCCAATCCCAATCATAGGACACTGCCTAGCTGGAAGCGTTTGCATGATTAGTCAACACAAAACATGGTTATCTATACTCACCCCTTTGAGACTATCTATTCCTCATCCGCACTAAGGAAATCAGAGAGTAAATGGTATGGATCTCAGTTTAGAGATAGTCTCCTACCATGTCTAAACAAAGGCCATGAATGTTTTAAAAAAAAAAAAAAAATCAATACTTGTAACTTAGCATAAAGGATCATATCCTGCACCTACCGAAATATAAAGTTCCTGTGGTTTTCAAAGAAGATTCCAGCCAGGAAATCCAGGTGGACGTTTGCCATTAACAACTCCAAAAATCAAAAGGAGGCTCTTTCTATTTCTGTCATAAAATACCCATGATAAACTATGCCAGTGGTGCAACACATTGAAGTTAACCTCACAGTGGGCGCCTTAAGATGAGTTTTCCAAAAGTTTTAAAAATTCTTTCAACTACCTATTAGGGCAATATTTTTAACATAATTTTGGGGGAGGGAACTGAGTCAAGGAATACATTAACTGAACTATATTCTCTGAACCCTTACGTGAACGTTTTATTTGATATTACATATGTACATGCACAAAATTCCAGGATATAATTCTGTAAGTGCCTAGAAATTTTCAGAAAGGAACACTTCTGTATCACATGAGCTAAAAATTGCATTTGTATTCAAAGGCATGTTACACTCATGCTAATACCACTAGACAATGTGAATTTTCAAATCAAATTATGGAGCAACCCTGTAGTAAGGGCTGAAACTTACTTCCCCTCTTAATAACATAAAATTTCACCTGACTTCTCAAAAACAAAAGCCCTACTTAAAACATTGTATGCCATGGTTCATTACACAGTACAGCTTTTGCTCAGAATTTTGACTTCAAAACATATTAAAGGGAAGTTTTGGTGTTTTGAAGGTAAGCTACTTTTTTTTTTTAATGGAAGAGATAGGAATTTGCTTCTTGTCTTCAGAATGTTTTTTGATCATCTCTGATTTATCTGCCCTGCAGAAAAAGAGCACTTTTTAGGATCTTTCTTCCCCATTGGGCAAAAGCAAGGGAAGGAAAAAAAGGATTAAAAAAAGTCATCTTTAACTATATAAAGACAAATAAAGAAAACTGACCTTGTTTTGCTGGGCTTCAGGTTCTCCTATTTCTTACTTAAAAGAAGAGAAAAATAAAAATGGGTTCAAGAGACTTGGAAAAGTTATAGGTAAGCTGCATGAAGAACCAAGACAGAGACAGATGGGGAAAAATATGCCCCACAGAGAGGGGCGCTGTGTTTGGGAGGGCACAGGAGGAACGGGGGGGGGGGGGTACAAAACAAAAAAAAAACAAAAAAAAAGAGAAAGACCTGAAAAGATATCCTGTCTTGAACTGAATCAAGTTCAACTGTATACACAGTGAGACAGAATAAGGGATGGAGAAACACTGTTTCCATATTCTCCCATTATACTTTTTGCAAATGAATTCCTTGCAATGCAGAACAAAGTCTACTTTGAATGGCCTCATAAGCCTACCATTCTTTGATTCATAACTAATGCCCCCCCCCGCAAAAGCCCAAAAAATAAAAACGGAGAGGGTTGAGTCTAAACATATTTTTCAGTGCAGTGCTACTGTCACCCTGAAACAGCACAGCCACTTCCATAACAGCATTTTTAAATAACAATCCTAAAATTGAAGAGTCTAGGAGCAAGACTAAGGGTTCCCATCTTTTGTAGCCACCTTGGGTTTTGTTTTTAAAAACTACACAAAAATTTTAAGATGTTTTACCTGCTTCCCCAACCTCAGCTTTCCCTCCTTAAATTCCCATGGATGTCAATCTCATGACTTTAAAGTGAACCTGTATTTTGGAAATTAAATTTACATTTGAGTACAGGGCTTCCTGTATATTACTACTAACATAGAGATGCTGAACTTATTAAAAGACACACTATGAATATAAACCAATAAACATATTGAGAAAGTATACCAGTTAGTGAAGCCTATTTATGTTTTGATAAACATACATCTAGGTCACTTAAGTGGATGCTCTTAACAACTAAGCACTTAGTCACTTACACAGGTGAACTGGTTTACAAGAAATACCAGAGCAGGCAGCTCCTCTGGAAAACATCCCTTTAAAAGTCCCTAGGGACTACAGATTGCAGATTATATTTGCAGAACAGGCCACAACACCATAAAGCATGTGCTTTATCCATATTAACTTCCATTAGACTTCTCCATAAATATGCTTAGATATTTGAGGATTCTTCTCATTAATCCTGATGAACGTCTAGAACCTGATCCAGACCACTGAAATCAAAGGGAGTTCATCACTGATGTCAGTGGAAGCAGGTTTATCATATCCTGTATGCAAGTTCTGGCAGCAATTGGAATTTTCACCGGCTTATTTTCATCAAAAAGTCATAACATCCTTATTTTAGTTAAAATAAATACTGTTAGAACTTTGACAATGCTTCATGCTGGATAACAAACTCACAGGCCACATTTGCGCTAGGTTTAGCTGATGCTAAGTGAAGGTCATCTTTATAGGCAGCTGAGACTAGAAATAACAATCTTTGTCTTGTTCAGTTGACTGTCAGAATTAGCTTTGAGGTATTTAAAAAGTTACACAGGCCCTTCCCCCCCCCCATTCTTTTCTCCCCCAACCTGCTAGCATTACAGACAAAATCCACAAGAAATGTTTGTGATTAGTCAGCTGTACCCTCTCTGCTGAAAAGCCATCTAAGTTCTCCCTCATGAGCACAATTGCTCCTTCCCAGCTAAAGATGAAGAATCTCAAAAGCCAGGACTGAGGAAAACCAGCAGGCTGGGAGAGAAAGATTTTCATTCCGAGAAGATAAAGAAACTGTTTTTTCCTATGTCTGCTCACAGAAGCCCAAGTCTTGCAGGTGGCACTCCGGAAGCTGAAACTTCTGCCCCATGGAGGCCAACAATTACAAGTCAATAGCCCTGTTGCAGCTCAGCTCCTAACAAACTAAACATGGTGTGCATTTGAAACAGGAATGAGTTGGTGGTGATTTTTTTTTTTTTGAGGGGGGGGGTAACATTGCAAATGAAAGTTAACTTTTGTTAGTTACCTAGTGTTCCACCACTGCACAAGACGCATCATTTAAGAACAGAGAATCAAAATGAATTGAATGTAAAAGATTAAGTGTTTCATTCAAACACTAAAAGGAATGTGAAGGCCATTGGTAATGATTTCAAGCTTCCTGTCTCTTCCTTTTCGTCCCCAAGAGCTGTGAATCTAAGAGTAGCAGCATGAAAACCAGAATGCAGAACTGACTATAAAGCAAACTGAAACAGCTCAGGTCTATTTTATTGACCAAACAAAGCAGGCAGATGGCACGAAAGGCGAACAGTAAGTTTTTAAAATAGTTTTAGAAGGGGAGAAAACCCAAGTAATGCTGTTGCTAGCAGGAATGTGGTTAATGTAAGGAGTTTAAAAGGCAGGGGACGTGTAAGGAGAATGGCTTCTGCAGAGCAAAGCAGCATCATAACACGCCTCCATATTACTTTATGCAAAAGGTTGACAAGTCTTTTAAATATTAAGGGCCATATTCTATTCTAACTCCATATATGGTACTCCCATTAATGTCAGTGGGTGTTTCACACAGATCACAAGAGTAGAAAACAGCCCCTGGCATCTTTTAGTATTAAAGGAAAAAAAAGATTTCAATAAGTTTACTTAATCCATCAAACCAGCAGACTCGAGCATTAGCTCCTGTGATAGTGCTGTCAATGCTTGGTCAAGCCTAAAAAACCTTCAAGCTTAAGCAAGTTTTGACACAGCACCGAGGCAGAAGCCCAGGATGGCCAACTGTAGGAAGTAAATAAACTTTTAAAAAGCAAAGAGAATAAAGGATTAAAGGATAAAGAAAATTATTTTCCCCCTTTATATCAACTTTTTCCACAGAAGAAACGTGCATTTCTGAAAAAGAAACCCTGAGCCTGGCAGGCTGGGTGGAGAAGAATAAAAGCAGAGACAAGGTTGGGGGAGAAGTAGAGTGTAGCTCCTAATTCTGCCAAGGGAGTTTTGCAGTGACTTCAGTGTATTGAAGGCATAAAAAAAACTTTTTGACCATGCAATAGGTGGTGTCCTTGATAGCCTGGAATAACTCAAGCCAAAGATTTTAGCATATATCCTGGATCCCAGGAAAAGTGTGGATTTGAACGAGAGCGAGTATTTTGTTGTCAGGTGTCCAGTCTGAGCTATATCGAACCATTTCTGAAAGCAAGGATGAGCTCTGCTAACACCTTCCCCCTCATTGCTCTCCTGCCTCCACATGCCCAAGGGGAGCAGCCTTTTGACCAGCAATCCCTGCTTTTTTTTTTTTTTAATTTTTTAAACTTTAGTTTTTGTTTAGTGATCACAAAAGACCCATGTACTTGTTAGCCTAGGCTTTTGTTGGCTTGGTGGCTACCATTTTGGAAACAATACCATTGGCTCTCTAGGGTATTAGGGAAGCCCTCATTATAATTGCAAATGACTCAGATACTATCTATAAATAGTGGAGCCAGATATGAAATATTATGTTCCATTTTCATTGTCATATGGTTCAATTATCATTCAGTGCTGCACTGTGGCATTTCTATATCGGAGAAACTGGTATCAGGCCTGGTAGACAATTTAGCTGTGCAAGCCTATTGAAATGATGCAAAACTTACAGGGTATATGCATTAATGGTCTGGCATTAGTATATAAAAGATTTGAAACAATTTAAACTGCATTACTGTCACACAAAGAAGGCAATTCCACAAAAGCAACAGGGTAGAGGTATAGGTAGTTGTTGGACAGTGTTATGCAGGCTTTTTTTCCTCCTGGATATATTGGTATGCTTTATTTATAGCAGTAAAAGCATCTGAGCACAGACAGTATTTGAACACAAAGTTAAAAATAATATGGAATGACTAGCACTACAGCCAATTGCATCTAACAAGTCTGTTCTCCCTTTCTTTTTTCTAATTCAGTATAGGGCTGACTTATTTGCACCCACCACTTTAGCACATGAGCAGTGACAAAGCATGGCAGTTGTCATGTTCTACTCCCTCCTCATTAAGTTGCTTTTTGGGATGAACTCCATCTTACTCACCACAATCTTTCTTCCTTGTGTAGTTACATCAATCTCTCCTTGGATTGCTATTGAGGAAAAGTAATTGTCCAGAAGTGGAAGTTACATGTAGCTCTGAATGGGGCAGCTTCCCAGTGCTCATTATAATCAATGGAGTCTCTTTCATTGACTTCTGTAAGAGATGGATCAAAGCAAGACCCTTTCTTTAAGGTCCTTCTGAAAGAATTTCACCTGAAAATGCTGAGATGCTTCCTGCCAGGAAATCTACAGAGAATTCAGGCAGAACCCAGTTTTCAGTTTCACAAGTTCAGATTAAATGAATTGCCTTCTGTGGCTTTCCGGTGTCAACTCCAATTATAGCTAATACTGTGTAAACGCTAGGCTTTAAAAATTAAGAAAAGTAGGATGAAGGTCAGCATGCATGTGGGAAGCACCACAATATTTTGGTTTGAATTCATTCTGCGTTAGCAATTTTCAAGATCTTTGTTTACAGTTCTTGGCAGGTGGAAGGGTTACACTGAAAGTGGTTTGAAGAAAATTTTGGAAGAGGAAAAGACAAAGACACAGCAAAACAGTTAATTCTAATGATATGCACAGAAAATAAGTCACCCTGAACTAAACTTCTCAGTAATGCACCAGAAAGACTGAAACAAGCACAGGCCTGATTTAAGTTCACTAGTCAGTGGAGGAACTGAGCATTTAAGCATCAATGGACTTTGAAGAGACCGCATTTGCAAATAAACACTTGGTAATTCCAAACAAGTTTCAGTGCTACGTGAACCACCACAGCTTTTAAAATCATAAGTCTGTATTAGTAGAAGATATCTCATTTGGACCATTGAGAATTCAGCTCCAAAACACACACCTCTCCTCCTGCCACTTTCTTCACATACATAGTCCTGTTGAATCCAATGAGACAATTCCCATGAGGAGAGCCTATCTTTGGAAAGAAGGTTTTTATCCATTTTACAGCCATACTAGATCATGGCAGAAAAGTTTGATTTAGCTAATCTCCTATCAGACGTAAGCTTCTTATGATAAACTTAAAGTTTCTCCTTCTCTAGACTCTACCCACTAGCCTTGGGGGAGGGGGGGAAGGGAGGAAGGGGGGGAAGGGGAAAAAAAAAATCAAGGATCTAAGTAAACTGACAACTTCAGTATATAAATTAAGTATACACATTCTTTATAAACAGGAGTCCTAACAGTACATTTAAATTATATCTTGCACTTTTACAGCATCCCTATGGAGTTCATTTTTTAAATAAATGAATGAAAATGCCAGGAAGACACTACAGAATTCCTCCCACCCCTATACTAGCTTATCTAGTTTCAATATCTAGGACTTACATAGTTGCAAACTACATCTGCTTAAATGACAACTATTGTTCACTGCATGATATTTGGTGAAATAAATGCTGAAGTACAAAATCCATTAGTGCCACATATACCATACACTGCATTTGCAAAGGCTTAGTTCAGGGAGGAGGGAAATTCCTCTCCCTAGATAAATACAGCTTTTAAAGGTTTTTATTATTATTATTATTTTCTTTCAACAAAATATCTGGTTTTTGGAACATCTCTATCTGCTGGTATCCTGAAACTCAATGAAATACCTCAAGGCAAGTATTTGTTTGCTATTTCCTGTTGGAGCAGCGCAAGAATGTTTTGTGTTATATGAAGCAAGCAGCAAAGATGGCAACAACACATGGGTGACTTCACTTCCTTGGGGGAAGAGAAATTCCAATATGTATTTAATATATATTTATATGCTGTATAATTAAAAAGGCATCCCAAGGAGAACAACAGGCACTGATGAGAACTTGTTTTTGAAGGGGGGCACGTGAAACAACAGGAGTAGGCACTGAAGTGCAATGAAGCAGAATCAGAGGTGAAGTCCTACTGATCTACTCCCACAGAGTCTACTGAATAGCCGGCTCCAAATTAGGACAGCAGTCCTGAGTGTTTTGCCCACTTTGACCTCCTATGGACTATAGTGACTGCGAGGCATGTGCAAACCAAACCAAGCCGTATGAGAAATTATAGCAGATTCCATTTCTCTGTGGTCTTTTCCAAGCAGTTCAGAAACAAATTGTGCTACCACCTGCCATAGGAAAACGTTGGCCTGGCTTCCTGCCACTCCTGGAAACTGAATAAAAACTCATTTGGATGAGGATAGCTTCTTTTTGCAATGCTTCATTTGCTCCATGATCCCAAGCTGTGAGAGAATCAGGCCAATTATACTGAGTGCAAACACATACAAAGAGAAGCATCATGTGCTTTAAAGAAAAAAATATATATATTCTTAGTGTATTTATGAATGGTCTAGCCTGCCTCTGAATGAAAATTCATATGCATGGAACAAAAGCAGTTTAAGAAAAGCTATACTCTCATTCACACTCAGTAAAACTGTGATTACCTTTTCTTCCCTTCATGAAATAAACTGCTACTCCTCTAAAGTCAATTTGCAAGAGCCTCAGCTTATAAAAGTGAACCTGACAAATAAATCCCCCTCTCATAAAAACATTCAAAATAAAACAAAAAAATCTATCTAGACAAAAGGCCCAGTTTCCCTGATGCATTATGCTATGGCGGAAAAAACACTTGTCAGCTACATTCATGAGAAATAACTTCAGAGAGTCAGACACATGCTGAAATGTTTCAGTTGAAATCAAACTCTGAGAAATTTTTTAAATGTTTTCAACACATCAGCATGAGGCATCGACCTAGTTGGAATCACTTAGATCTAAAGCAAATGCACTGATTGTTTTCACAGCATGCTTTTCTTCCTCAAGCTGCAACAGGCAGACTGACAACTGCTGTTCAGAAAGGTTTTCAGCCCCCTGCCTTGGTCTGCTGCAGCCTCTGACACAATCAATACCAGGGTTAGAAGGCAGAGGAAGCTAAGGAAAGATTATGAAGATGAGGTGAGTGGCAGAACTACCTTATAGGATTTGTTCTCTCTCACCTTGAGTCTTTTCTGTTGCAAACAAAGATGGAGAACCATCTTGATTTGTGTGCTCTAAAAGGGGGCAGGGGCAGTGGGGAGACAGTGTGGTCTCTGCACAGGCAGCGCGCAGTGTAGTTCGGAAAAATCTGCTAACAGGCATGATAAAAGAGGATTCTGCCAGCAGATATCTTGTACTTTGGCAGGGTGGGATGGAGGTACTGCTAAAGAAAGCTTTTTCTTTCATTAACCAGCATAATTAGCATGCATGTTGAGAAGCTCACAGTGAAATAAAACTTCAGCATTCTCTTTTAATCTTTTCACTGGATCCTGTGCCATCTGCAGGCATCCCTGTTCCAGCCCATCCTCTAGGGACCACCACCTTCCAAACAATCGCCCTCGCTTCGCACTGGTGCATAATGTCAGAGAGCATTTCAGACACCAGTCCTGCTGTTCAATATACCACTGTGTAGAATGTTTTTGCTGCACTGTTACAACACTCTTAGCAGCTCTTGCTTGTTCAGGAACCACGTTATTAAAGAATCTTTACTGTAAGCCTAAGCATTTTAATACAGTACAGCTCATGTTAGAGTCCTCATGACGGAGAATGAGATTTCAGGTCCCTTAATGGAGATACCATGCTGTTCTGCTGCTTTATCCCACCACCGATTTACGGAGATAGTTGACTCAGCTCAAACTTACTGCAGTAGCATGAGAAGGGGTGGAAGGAAATAGTGGTCTTCAAGGGGAGTTAAAGGAGGGAGGGAAGGCCCAGTTTAGGCCACCATTTGTTTGTTCTTTTCAGTTAAGCACACAGAAGAATCCTAAGGGGAAGGCATATTTTGGACGTTAACAGCATGCAGCAGAATATCACTGGGATTCAGTCAGTCCACATTTATATTTTAATATGAGATAAAATAGGAAGTGGAACAGAAAACAGAAAAATCCAGCTTCTTCCCCCTTTAATGACATGAATTTTATATAGTTAAGTACTCTACAGCACAAGCAAACAATTTACTGTAGATTATGTAGACTCGAGCTCAGTACATCACTCCAGTCAGGATAGGGCTCTTTACACTCATTGCATAGGCTTGTGTATGGGCCACTCCATAGTGATAATGGAATTAACTCCACTGTAGACATTTTGTTTCTAAATGATTAGAATACAGTCATTTGTCCTGTGCCTAAAAGCATAGTCTTTATGTAATTCTTTACACAAGACAGATAGAAAATACACTTCAGACACAAAGGAAAATGCAAGTTAGCAGACAAAGGACAAGTCTTCCAATCTGCAGAGTGTTTTAGAGCAACTTCCATCATCTGGAAGCTGAGCTATGGAAGCTGGATAGTTCGGTCTCCAGACATACTCGTTGGTATCCTTGATTAGTAAACTGGTGTTCTTGTATCCTGCTTCTGCACCTCACCAAAACAGCACCTGGCCAACCATCTCAGGAGTGGCACATAGCCTTGTCTAACACTATGTATCCACAGAGCTTTCAGAGGGAAAATACCTGAAGTTATCAGGCAATCAGAGGCAGGGAAAATTGACTTGCTCACATAAACATTCTGCTATGTTCATGGTCAAGAAACTCCTCTTAAGATCCTTAGACAGCCGCAAAGGAGTGGGATGCAATAGCCTATCTCCCCAGAAGACAGCATCAGCACAGCCTTATATATTAGTATTTGATGGCCCATCTCAGTACTGACTAAATAGAATAGACCACAGAAGCGCATACACCAGCTTCCCAGATTTCTGGCAGCCCTTGGCTTTTCCTTGGAGAAAAGGAAATTCCTTCTGATTCATGTATACGAATGACGGGGGACAGAGTTGCTGAAGTTCAAGAGATCTATTCCTATCAGTGAAGTAATTCGTCAAGAAACATCACCGTTAGAGGTGAAAAGACCAAGGCCGCCTCCCTGAGGGCAGACAGGCCCTGCTTCACTGCACAAATTCAGGCCCTGCCCCTCGCATCTCATGCAAACCAGTGGAGGTAACCAAAGTGAGCACAGTCATTGCAGCCCTATGGGGACAGTTTCTCATCCTGAAGTGCAGGGAGCACCCTGGTGGCACTGCAGCCAGCTGGCGCAGAGGGCAACCTGAGTCTGCCCGGCACCTCGGACCCCGTGGGTAAAGGGCCTCCAGGAGCAATCATTCGTATCTACAGCAACAGCCAACCGACCTCCTTGTCACCCTGCTGGACACCGGTTTCAGCGCTAACTCCTATCCTCAGCCTTTTTTCTTCTTCTGTAATAACCCACAGCACTTCATTTCACCTCCCCAGGCTTCCCAGAAGGCCCACTATGCTCCCCCACTGCTGCCCCAGGGAAACACTGCTCTCTGTATGCGACTTACCCTCTTTATAAAACAGCAGGAGAAGGGGGAAACCTACCCAAAATTTGCTTTGCTTTTTGTCTTGTGTTTGGGGGGGGAGGTGGGACGAAGGAATGATGACAACAACACAACACCCCCTCCCACTCCCCTGCCCCGCCATCCAACCCCCACACACATTGGCTGTGAGAAGCCCATTGTCAAGTTGCCATCCACACTTCAAGAAATTCTTGACATGAGACAGGAAACAAAAATATATTTATTCAGCCCCATGAAGCTGAGGGCTTTTCTTTTGGGGAGGGAGTTCCCTACAGACTAGTCTGTCACTTGACAGTATTGTTCATGATCAGGCAATATGTTTGGTAATTGCATCATACTGGCATCTGAGGTTTCAATTAATCCCCTCACAGAGCAAGAGGCAAGTTTCACACATGTCAGAGCGCTTCCTCTCTTAAATTACACTGAGCTGCTTGGGCTTTTGGGGGTGCGTCTCCTGCTTTTGTTTGTTTTACAACCACCATCATTTTCTAAACCTATAATGTAACATGCAGATGACAGACTTAAGCTGAACATCTCAGCTGGCTAAATTTTTGCTAAGATATGAACATCCTTGGGAATAAAAGACTTACAATTAATACAGTAAAAATTATTCAGAGAACATGTAATCACATTGTATTTCTGTATTATCCTGCTAAATAGTCCATTTAAGCACCAGGCTCAAAACTCACCCCCATTAAAAGGTATAGAATTTAACTCAGTCTTACATGAAGGACCACTGCAAAGTACGTGCATGAGTGGGGTCTCCCATTTAACCCCTGAAAATGATGCCATGCAGGTAGTTAATTGGTTCAGAGGCCTTTCTACCCAGAAGCAAATTTCAGCCTCAAAAAACTAAGAACACTAATTTTCAGGTAGTTCAGCTGTTCTATACCAGATGTTAGCTGGAGCCTATTTTTTTGCTCGTAACTACACTATCAGAGACAACACAGCAAAACCGCAGATTTACAACAGTCACATTTTTTTGGTGGTTGTCAAAGACTCCCATATGTCCCAAGGAGAGAAACAGAAACCAGCACCAAGAAGCAGCGTCAATGCAAGGAGCATTGGAGCAGGGATGGGAACGGAAAGAGGAAGACAATGGCAGAGCACCTTGCTTCATGCAGCAGAAACACCACAAAATCCTCTGGGACCTGGGTCAGAGGTGTACTCCCACGTGGGATCATGCAAGAGGGGCACAACCTTGATGTGTGTCATTTGCCAAGGGTGGGACAACAGCTCAGGGCCTCAGCAGGAGAGATCTTGAGCCTCCTAAGAGCTTTCCATCCCTGACTCCTCTGTCACAGCATGGGCATTGCTGTAGTCCCCACCAAATCTCACAGCTTCTCCAAAACTATCATGGATGGCATTGGACATCCAGAGGAGAACAAAGAAGCTACCTTTAAGCAGTTAGGGCTACCTACAAGCGTATTGGCACTTCAAGCCCTTCTTTCCTCAGTAAAGATCTGGAAGCATGTAGAAGAATGGAGAACTTAAATTCAAACTTTTTACTGCTGTGAAAAAATTTAATCAAAGGAATAAACTATTGTCAACAAAAAAATGTTTAAGGCTGTTCACCATTTCTATCTTAGACAATATTTCTTACAGTTGCTTTTTATTACTACCACATCATTACACACCCTAGCAAACCCAGCATCAGAAAATCAACACCTTCAATTTCACACTACAGCTTTGCCTAAAAGAACAAACAGTAAAACATGTTACGGTAGCCATTGCTGATAACTGATAAAAACTAACAAACAAGCTCACTGCAGATACCACTGTGTGTACATACACTAAAGAACTTCTTGTTGCAAAGAACTACACAGCCAAAATTTTTAAGCCTATTAATTCTCAATTTATGAGAGCCCAATTCCAGGCTCTACAAAGGGGCATATTTGGTTTTATGGCATTTGGCAAGTTCTGCAAATAAGGGCCAAAAGGAGTTTCGAATTACACAGCCAGAACACCACAGGCCTCAGTTCACTAGCAACTTCTTTACACCACCCAGCACTGTAATCACTATACAGTAATACAGATTTATTTCTCAAGTATAGCAGTGGAACCTTTCTGTAAGATACTTTTCCTTTCCCCACTATTATTCAATTCCTGTAAGAATCATGTAGCAGTCAAAACTTGCTCTGTGAAGAATGCTATTTTCATGTTTGTTTGTTTGTTTTTTAATCTAAACTTTTTTTGGAGGGAAACCTACATCCTCACATAGCAGATGATTCAGACAAAATAAACAAAAAACCACACACAAACACACCACACAAAAAACAAACAAACCAACCCCACACCCACATCAAGAGAGGCAATTCCACTGAGGGGGGGGGAAAAAAATAAAATCTTTTGACTATTTAATATAAATGAACTGTGCTATGAAACACCTGTCCCCTTTAGAGGGAAAAAAAGATGAAGAGTTTCTGACCCTCAGACATAGTCCTCAACTTTGGTGTGTTGCTTAGGTCACTTTTTATTAAGCCAAAATATGACAGGTTTTGAGAATTCATTTCAAGTCTTCTGGGAATTAACCTGCCATCCAGAGTTTCAAAAATAGCTTTTTCAAAAAGTATTTGTTTTACAGCTGCTACATAATGAAAGGCACAATTCACATCTCCTAACTTAGGAGTTACTTACAAGAGCTCAATGATGTATTTCAGTGTAGCTCACTGTCCTTACCTTAAGTCAATAGAGAGAAAACAGGCTTTAGAGTGAATGGCTCAGACTTTGATGTATAACTTTTAGATGCCCAGGTCAGAGGAGATGAATGCCATACCAAAAAGTAGGCATTAGAGGACACACAAAAATACATTAAAAAAATCTAACGATAATTATAGGTTGGAGCAGGAAATTTACTAACTGAAAATTACAAGACTGACAACACACACAAGTACATCTGGAAAATTCAAAATTCTTTAAAAGTTCCCCTGAATTATGTAGATGCTTGTTGATGAGGTATGTCAGGCAATTCTTCTATTAAGATGTATAATAGTACAACATCCCTCCAATTACTAAAAACATACTGCAGTTTTATGTTGCTCTCCAAATCGAAGAATTTAAAAATGAATTAAGACTCTAATTTAGAGGTACTTGTAATGACTGAAAATCCTTTCAGCTACCATTAGCTATATATTAATCTCTAAAAATTGGGATAAGTGCTGACTCCCATTTGTGCAGCAACAATTTTTTTTAAATCAGATGTGAATGACAAACTTCTGAGGGAGAAACAAAAAGACTATTGAAATGTATTTAAATCTGAGCTTAAAAAAAAGCCTCTTTCTCTTCAGAGACTGAATCAAGAGGTTAAGGCCATATTACATTAGGGCAAGGATTGCAAGCATCCTAAAGTCTGAGTCTCTGTCTGGAGGCTTATGTACAGCCAGGATCCTAGATGAGTACATGTTTTAGTTTATGGAGGTGGTATAACATAAGCAGCTGGAGTACACAAATATAAATCTCTTGATGTTCTGTAGAAATTAATGCATTATTTGTGTTTATTCCCATGTGATTTTCTGTGTATGCTAATCATACAAGTGTTTGGACAACTCAACATTGATCCCCAAAAAGCATGTGCTCAAGCTGATAAGGGCACTTACATATCTATAGCCCAGGGAGCACAAAGAGACGAATACCATGTGAAGTCTACTGCGGGGATTGATTTCATTTGCCTCTTCAGAGGTTAGGCCACATTCCTGCACAGGACTGCAACATACTCTTAACTTTAAGGATATGAAGAGTACCTCTGACTTCAGTGAGGCTTCTCTCATGCTGGTGTGGCTTGAAAATATTAGACTAGGCTATCTGACCAGGAAAACATTATGAGGCAGATATATTCTGGCCTGACAGTGCATTTGAAGTTTGCAGCCCTGGTAACTTTTAAATGTCATGGGGTCATATTGTACACATATTTCAAGAAAGTGTGTGTGTATAAATATTAAAACAGATTAAAGAAATATTAAAACACTGTATTAAATATTGTCCAAAGCATGCAAATACCTGTGATATTTATCAGTAATCTTCTATGGAATGTTCTTGTCCCACCTAAAGCAATGAACGGTTACTGTAAAGTGCAGATACTGCCACAAACAGTAAAGGGGGAGAGGGGGAAAAATTACATTCCTGCTTGGAAGGTAGGGTCCTTTAGAGTACTGCCAAGATATGTTCTTATCTTCAGGTTTTGGGGTTATTACTTTTAAACTTCCTTCATTATACATGTTGGGAATTATGTTAACATGTAGCTTTTTAAAGGTAGAAAGCTCTCCATATTCTCAGTCCATCAAGATCCATCAGAGCAGAGTCTTGAATTGTTCCATCCTCAGCCCTGACTTTCTGTACCCATAACTACTGTAAATTCTCTGTGTGGTATCAGGTAATGACTACATTTGTGTTGACTTCAGTGAAGCCAGGATTTTCACCCTCTGCCCACACCCTTTAGTAAATGAGCTTAACACAGTTTGCAGCTGGACAGCACAATAGATATGGATAAATGCCCTGTATTTTATTTATACAAGTAAATTTCCATTATGCTATTCTTCATGCACTAAGGTAGCGTTTTATGCTGCTGCTTCTCTGTAGTCAGTTCATATTTGTTAAAAAGCTTACACATTATTTCTAGTGAAGTAAAAACAGAAGAGCTTTGGAAAACAAAAGGACTCAGGAAAACAAAATAGTCTCTTGTTAGCAGAATAACTTCTCAGCTGAACAGGCAGAACACTTAAAATAGTAAAGAACTGATTCATCACTATGGGCTGTGTCCAAAGCCCACTGAATCTTGCCATGGCTTCAAAAGATTTTGGATTGGGCCCTAACAAGTATTTTTACTTGGTCTGGCCGTACTCTCAATAAAGGTCTGTTTAGCAATACTGATAAAGCAAGTTTAGCAACACTGAATATCAGAACTATGCCCATGTGTGCAGCATGTTTTGAACAAGAAAAGGTTCTGTATTTAAAAAAGTCAATTGGAGTAAATTTGCATGCCAATATATATCCTAGCTCTGTCTCCTTTTCCTTCTCCCTCGGTACAGGAAAGAATAGGCAATTTTATCAGGATTTCCTAGGAACAAGCAAATAGAAAAGGAATAATGCCTGTTCTCAGCTATAGAATAAGGATAAGACATGAGCCCAATACACCTGAGCTCCACCTACTGATGCTGTCATCCACCAAAAGCAGGGCTGCGATACTGGGAAGGCACCCGAAGGAGGGAGGGAGGTCGGTCCAAGACTGGAAAGAGCACCCAGAAGGAACACAGGAGTCAGGAGAAGGACAGGTGCTTCAGAGGGCAAGAACTGCCCTGCGTTTAAGGACACAAACGATTGCATCTGTGAGCTGTTCTCCAAAAGAAAACACAGTTAAGAATCCATGTGAGTGTAGCTGAAGATATACTTTTTTCCTCCTTTTTGCCAATCAGAGGACAATGGGAATCCCATTCACTGCACTGTCAGTACCAATATCCTGGCCAAACTAAGTGAGAATTGGTGCACTTTTTCCCCTAAACTCCACTTCTACTATATTCTCCACTTCTGTACCAGATCACCATGTAAAATTGCCAGGCTCAATTAAATACGTTCTGTTTCTTCTTACAGGTAGGTGAAGGACTCAGAGGTAGGTGAATGTTGCATTTGTAAAATACTTTGGAATATATAAGTATACCAAAGAAATGGATAATATTATGTCAGTGAGTTTGCATTTGTTTTAAAGAATCTAAGAATAAAATCCTTTGATCTAGAAGCCCTCTACAAACAGAAAACAAAAAAGCAGTCATAATGAATACTAATTGTAGTAAGTCTTACATACCTTCTGTGAAAATAAAACTTGTTAGCAACACCATAACACAAAATGCTTGATACAGCACAGCAAGTTGTGGGATTCTCAAAATCCTTCTGTTTTTGCCTGACTGGGGCTCTGTTTAGGCTAATGGGAACTTCACAAATGGCTGTATGACAGTTAGTTAAAAGAATGTTTCTACAAACCCTACATTTCTCATCTTTTTGTTTCTTAAATGTCAAAGCCTTCATCAGGTTGTTGAGAATAAGAACTCAATATAGAAAAGATTAAACCCACACTCTTGTATGCACTGGTAGAATTATTTCTTTGTTCCTCCTTTTAAAAAACAGAGTTTTCAAAGCTCTCTAATAATTTTATACTGTTTTATCTGTGGTACATCATTCTTCTTTGAACAAAAGACTTCCACCTCAAAAAAAAAAAAAATCCAGTCTTGAGACTGTTCCCCCCCCAACCTTTAAACAATAATCCATTGGAAAGTCAGACACTACCAAAAAAAAGAAAAATAAAAACCACACTTTTCCTCACGCTTGAACTACATGCTGCACAACAGGCTATATATTTATCACAGATATCTGACCAGTATTGGGGAAGCCACTCAGAAATAAATGTATTTCTTTAACAATGGTTGCCCAAATATTTCCTGACCAAAGACTGTAATGTTTGGAACGGAGTCTGTGATTGGTCTTTTTTTCATACATAAGTGCTTATAGATTGCCTGCACCCCACAAGCAGGTAACTCCCCCTCTCCACCAAATATAACACAGACGAATGCAACTATCACACTGTCTAGCATTCTCTGTGCATATAGTACAGAGAGTCTTATCTCAAAGTTAAAATTCAGTAGTGCTGTAATCATGCTTAATCCTCTTGCTGCCTTTCAACTTTGAAGTGTATTGCAAAAAGCTCCAATCATTACTTCATATTTGAGATCAGTAAAAAGATTCATCAGTCACTGTTCACCTCAATTAGCAGACAGACACACCAAACCAAGTATAGCAGGTCACTAAATAATTATAAAGTTTTGGAAGGCTTTGCAGAATAAGTTCTTTCTCTAATTTCTCATTATTACTTGTAGCTTCCTGGCAGCTCCTAGAACGTTCTCTAGATAAGTGGATTCCTGCACCTACCTGAGCACCCTTTTAAGACCTAGGCCCTAGCATTGGACTGGTTATTACAAGATGGAAACTTGTGTGTGAAATTCAGCAGCCTCCCTTCTGTTATTCTCATCCAATTTTTAAGCAATTCTATCATAAGATTTTAAATGAACATACAGAGCAAATCCTGATCCTATTACAATCAACAGGACCTTTGCCAGAAGTTTCATGTGTGCTAGAAGGTATCCCATAATCCAACAATATTAATAGCAGCCCAGGGAAACACAAAACAGTGTCTATCAGTGCAGCCATGTTTTTATTTCTTCAAGCTAGGCAGTGCCAAGCGCAGCTGAAAGCCAGAGCACTCACAAGACACAGCATTAAAACCAAATTTGTGGTTGCTTTGCCTCCAGCTCCCATTTGCTTGGGCAGCAGCCTCAGTACTCTCTTAGCTGGGCCCCATGCCATCTTGTCTGTCCAATATCAGTCATTCAGCAGTGTCAAGAGGGCAGATGAAGACAGCAAAGCCCAGAATAAGATACCATGGTCTCCCACACAGCAAGTAAGTTCACCACTGAGGGTACTTGCACCCAGAGAACATTTACATACCTCCTTTCTCCCTCTGCCTTTCTTCACACCATATGGACTTTTCTCGTGGAAAAAAAATTGGTCTTAAATACAGGCTCACTGGGAAGCAAGTTTTCAGTCATAAAAGCTCAGAGGCTCTGTGTCATACAACAAACCCTAATTTAATCCACCCAATTTTCCCTTTGTAGGACAGAACTGTGACTTAGAGGCTAGTCTTGTGACTGACCCTTCCCCTGTGGTAGGGCCCTGAGTGCTCTAAAAGGCCTTAATTGCCCTGACTGGCCTCACCTGGGATCTTCCCAGCCCCTCGTGGTTAGCTGCTGCTCCTGCTCCTTGACACTCACTATATAAAGATACTCCTTATTTCCACCACCACTAATGTAAATGTGATTAGGATTTTCCAAGTTAGTTTGTACCTGCTAAACATATAAGTTTAAAAAGGATTATACAAATGAATAAGTTTACTCATCATCAAGAAGTTGTAGGATTAAATACTACACTTAAAACTCCAAGTCTAAAATTTTGTATTATAAGATTTAAAAATGGTGACATCACTACACAGAAAGCAATTTACAGTGGGTTTGCAGATTTCCAGAATTGAAACACCAACAGGAAAACAGTAACCTTCATTAGAAAATTTGCCTTATCTTTTGGGCCTCGTTCCCCACTATACTACATGATACTATTGCAATTACTCTTCTTCTTACATACTCCATCTGTGAGCTAAAGGACTGAGTTCTGACTCTATATATCTGGTAGTTACTACCTCTGATGCCAGTGGTGGCTATCTCTGAGCACAGGAGTACAGATGTGGGACTACAGCATAAAGTACATGCCCCAGATACACTCATGAGCTTCTAGGGTAAACCTGTTCTTACCAATCAACTTCATGGTCATTTGTGAAAACAAAAATTCATGTATTATTTTTTAGTAAAATTTCAGATAGCCAATCAAACAGTAAAAGCTTTTTCTTCTCTTTCCCTGGCCTGGAGTGGAGACCCCTGCTGGATGGAAGCATAAACAGAGGGGCTAAAATACATAATTCAATCTCCCAGCCTCACTTGGTGTCATGCTAAACACAGCCCTAGATGCAGAGAATACCCAACATGGCTTTACCAAGCAGAAGCTGATCCAAAGCAGAAGGATACCGACCAAAAAACAAAGTGTCCTTTACATAGCAATTCCAAAAGAATCATTAAATCACATCATTAGCACAGCCAGCTATGTCTTTTCTAACAGAAAAACTTTGGAAGCAAGTCAGTTTTAAGGATAGCTTTATAGACTTGTTCATGATTTTGTAACCTTTATCTGAAACATCATAGTCCCCAATTTGCCACCACACTAACTCCTATGCCAATCTACCTTCAGTTAAAGGAGAAAAGTGGAACTCAAGAGATTAACATTTAATAGTGGTAACAGCTAAAAGTTTTGCAAAATGTTGGTAAAGAACAGGAAGATGATGGGATCAAGCCTTGGTTTTACACCTGTCTCTCAGTTAGTATACCTGATATACTACACCACTACCACAAGTGTGCTTTGCTGACACTTGCTAAGGCAGGCCCTTGAACTTACGTTCTAAACAGATGATGAACAGATAAAGGTGAAGAGAAAGGCTGTAACATGGAGGTATTTTTATTATCCTCAGTCTTTCCGTATCTGCTATTGTTTCACACAGCTCTCTACCACAACCTAATCTTGGCTTCTAGTCCTAAACTTTCAACCTTTGTGAGTCCTTATAACCACTAATTCAATATATAAAACTGTAACCAACCTAATAAAAAATAACCCTCTAAAACGTTCAACCTTATCAAAATACCTTTTCTCTAGCTGCTACGTCCTCCTTCCACCCTGCATCTCCCCCCTGCTTGTAATCCTGTCTTTTTTACATCCCCTTGTTGACAATTATTTCTTTCGCTTTGCATCACCCTGCCCTGCAAAAGTGGTACATACTAGCTACCCATTCCCCTTTTTTCTTCAGTATGATGGCATGCTCTTACTAAATCATGCATTAGATTATAGTTCCAATTGTAAATAATGCTGAAGAAAAGCTAAATAAGTTTCAGAAAATTATCCCCTCCCATCAGAGATGAAATTGGTACAGTATAGGAATTAAAGTGGCTTAGAGCTGCTGAAAGTAGCAATTATATCTGTTCAAATGATAATCCAATGTTGTTTCTCTGTAGTAACCTGAAGCTTTTACTTTGCAGGAAAGGAACTGCATTAGACAGTTGAAGTGAGAAAGCACTTGGCTCTGCAGTGCTTCCATTTTGCAGCACTGTAAATACCTAATTGAAACTGTGGAGAATTAAGAACTGATTATCACAAATTTAGGGGGCTTCATGAGTCTATCTATCTTACACAAAACCAGTGTCTATACACACACAACAATCTGGATCTCAATCACTGCTCTAGCAAAACTACTGGTGAAGTTGATAAGTTCTGCCAGTTGGAAGTAGTAATGGTAAGATCTGCATAAAATTTTTCAGTCAAAATGAAAATTCAGCTATGTTAGAACCTTTAATCCTACTGTTCATATAAAGAGCAAAAAAGTCCAGTTTGGCATTTTGCAAGTAGAACAGTTACAGAATCACAGAATGGTTGAGACTGGAAGGGACCTCTGGAGATCATCTAGTCCAACCCAATCGCTTAATTCAAAGTTACTTTTTCTTTAAAATTCCTTTTAACTTTTTGATGTTTAAAAACCATTCAAATCAAAAAAAACCCACCAACCCAAAACCTTTTAGATGGAATAAGACTGAAATTTGGCCTAGATTTTTTTTTTTTTAACTTCCTGCAACTTCCAGGGAGCCAAAAACCTTTATATATCAGATATAATATTCAGAAAGAAGTATCGTAAAATCTACATTGTCAAATACTATTATGTAAACAGTGTGGAAGTATAGAGGTCATTCTAAAGGAGCCTCATCTGTGAGGAATATGTAGTTGTTTATATAATTAAAGAGTCTATTATTGTACATATTTACAAGGAAAACAAATTATGACTGTACAAATATTTCATTTGAACTGTGTGACTTTACAGTGCAAATAATATTCTTCACATTTTGCATGTGTGGCTTTCTAGCATTTTTTAAAGGAAACTTGAGACACTTTGCCAGTGGGATTTGCCAGCAGAAATTTCTGAACGGGGAGAGAATTATAAGACTCAGGAATATTGAGCTCCTTTTCACGCTCTTATATGTTCTTTTGTGTGACACAGCCTCTCCCCCCATCCCCACAAACACAACCTCCTTCTGTAACCTGTCCCTGCCACAGTCCTAGCTCTTCCTTGCCCCAGACCCAGTTTTGTACAGCCAAACCCAGTACCTCCTGTCCACTCTCAATCTCAGCCAGCAAGTTTCATACACCTCCTCCAAAGTCATTTTCCCCCCCTGCACGTGAGAGCCATT
Source organism: Apteryx mantelli (assembly GCF_036417845.1). Classification (NCBI taxonomy): domain Eukaryota; kingdom Metazoa; phylum Chordata; class Aves; order Apterygiformes; family Apterygidae; genus Apteryx; species Apteryx mantelli. The sequence continues at coordinate 113,037,136 of NC_089979.1, forward strand.
CTCAGCATGCTGGCTGTTTCCTACTCATTTCCTTTCTCCTGCCCCACAGGTTCTCAGTTTCAGTCTTCAACTCTAGACAGATCCAGTCTCCTCTCTGCTGCTCCTCTGGTACCTCAGCTTATGCACAGTCATGGGGCCAGTCCACTTCCTTACTGTCTTCCCAGCACCCAACCCCTATTGCATAACTGGTCCCAGTCTTCCCTTATGCTCCTACTTTTCCTTGCCTTCCCTCACCAGTCTCTAGTCCTGGTTGACTACTTGTAGGTTCCTTGTTTCAATCTATACCTGCATCCTTCTGTGCTCTTGTCTCATCTTCATTTCAATCATGCTTCTGCCTCCTCTGTCTCACTCAGAGGCTGGTCACTGAGTGCACAGAAGAGTGAAGGTCCCTGTTGCCACCTCTGCCATTTTTCAGGACAGGCCAAGTTAGAAGACAGGCTTTCAAAGGGAACAGAAATAATCTGATCTCCATGCCTCTCACAGAAGTAGTAATGGGCTTAACTTGGAGCAAGAAAGATTCTTTTTGCCATTAAGAAAAGTTTCTAGCAGTATGCCCTAGGGTAGAGATAATTAAACACAGAATGATTTGCATGAAGATATTGTGGAATCTGTATTGCTCGAGTTTTTCAGGAAGCACTTAGGCAAATACCTGTCAGATGCGACTCAGATAAGGTGATCCTGCAGATGACTTTCTGAGGTTCTTTCACACCCTTTCTCCGTGAATCTTCAGGGTATTTAGCTGTTTAGAGTTATCAAGTGAACATGAGCCAACTACATTTTTCAAAGGCTTGGAACATAATCAGACATTGGTGGATTGTCACAAGATACCAAGAGAGACATCTCAGACACAGTCTTCCTGCTGCTCAACAAATTCAAGAGGTTGCTCTTAATATGGGGTGTCTTTAAAATGGGCAAAACTATTTCATATTTCTCTAGCCTCCTTGGAAACAGCTGAAGTATTTTGGCTGAAATTGCCTTCAAAAATATTCAGTATGTGGTAGCCAACTAGGTGGAAATGCAAGCAGCCGCAACAAAAAGTGTCTTAAGATGGGAAATACTGGGCTACTTTAATATGAGAAGGCGCTACCAGCCCTGCCAATATTTTTCCCTTGGGCTCTCACAAAATGGGGAAGCAGAGTGAGAAATACCTAATAACCCTCGCAGAATCCCTTAAGCCTCCTACGTGCCTGTTGGAAAAGGGGTTATAAAAGAAAATGGAGTAGGAAGCTGCTCAGAATTTCAGTGAAAACCCTTAGGTTATCCCCCAAATTGGTATTTTAATATTTTTCCCGTGCCTGCCTGAATTTTAAAATGTTTCCAATTAACAGAACTGTCATTCTTTGTTTTGATTCTTCTATCTTTGTTTGCAGTTTTTATTCACCCTTTGACTGGGAGTTGAAGAATTGGTCTGACAATATAAAGTCTAGAAAGAGGGAATTTAACTGACATTAATTCCTATGAATTTCATTTGTTTTCTTTTTCACTAATCCAGGTGTACTAACTGAATAATCCACTGGAAACATAAATCTTTGTCACATATTGCAGCAAACAACACTGCAGCCCATGGGGTTAAAAAAAAAGGGGAGAGAAATAGATTAAGCCTTTTGTTCTGTTAAGCGGGTAGCTCAGAAGCAAACTCCTTTTAAACCATAATGCACTTGATTGATTGAGAAAGCAGTCTTTATTTTGTTTTGGTTGTGTTGTCAGATACTGGATAGTATAGTTTGACTGGTGCTCACTTCCCTCCCTTTCAGAGGTACAGATGGTGGTAGGTAAGACAGGATCTGGCCTTTTCACCTTTTCTTTTATCAGTTCAGCTGGTCAGAATGGATGTTAATGAACACCTATTTGTAGCTAAATAAGGCTTAGTTCTACTTCCTCTCCTCACAGTCTGATTTCTGCCTATTCCTTTTCCATTTCCATCTGAAGCCATTTGGGCCTGATTCCCATTTACACTATAGTGATTTTCTACCATTCTGGAAATATAAAAGAGCTTTGAAGTACACATAAATAAATGACTCTTACACCCACTTTACAGCTGTTTTGTACTGCCAGATGGTATGAAGAGGTCTCAGTATAAAGTAAAATCAGGCTACCATCTCCAGGGGCTAAGCTTCTCAGAAAAGAAAAATAACCAAACATAAACATTAAAAATGAAACAATAATAGCTATGTTTAATAAGATTTCTCTTTTCAGGTGCCAATTTCAGTCTTGGTTACTACAGAATTAATGGAAATGACATGAGAAGTTTTACAATTTTCCTTGCAGGACTGACTGGAAAAAAAAAGAGACTAGTTTGAATCCAGTATAATTAATATCAGTCAGGGAATGGAGCACACTGGGCTCAATTTCAGTGTCCTCTTTTGTTTTCTGCACCTTCTTGCTGGTTTGCTTGGGAGTCACATTGTGAAATTCATAATTAATCAAGCATTGTAGACAACACTGGAAAATTTGCTCAATATAGGCTTCTCAATTTGATGCAACAAGCTTAAAAGCTGCTGTTGATCATGTTTACCCAAATGTAACTCTATTTAGTTCCATAGAGTTGAGATTTTTAACATCTGTTCAAGGTATAGTGTGCTTTTATTTTCTTTGTTAGGGAAATATGAGGCTACTTTGCAGGTTTTTAAAAATATAGCGAGTAGCTGAAATTTCACTAAATTCATCACAATCCCAAGGAGGTAAAAAAATTCTCAATGCTCTGGCCAGATTAAAAGCACCGATCCCTGTGCAGTTCTTAATTCAATAAAATACTGTGGTGCTTCATGGACAGAAGGAAATACTCCTCAACAGCATGTGTTTCTACTATGTCCTTCATGAAGGAGTCAAAGGGTACTTTACAATCCAATGCAATGCTGGATATAACCTTTTAAATAAATAAACTGTGGTTTAAGGATTTAGAAAGCACTAGATCAAAGAATGTAATCTTTGAGATCTAATAACTATGGTGATGGGCGCAGTATCAGGACATGATCGGAACAGAACAAAGGTTTGCTGAATATCCGCAGTGCCTCTCAGGTTAAAATTCATTACAGAGTCATTCTAATTCACTAGTTAGGGGGCAACCCTCAATTTATCCTGTTGCTAAGAATCCAGCATGAGTTTAATAATAAACCAAAGCCTATACATGCAGGGAAGAAGCTCTGGTCTTCAGCCCTTCTTTTGTTTGACTATTCAAAACCCAGGTCTTATTTTCAGAACGCCTATCAATGAGTCAGTTGCTCATCCCTCTGACATTTCAGATACAGCCTCTAGGTTTTCACCTACATACACAGACTTCTACCCCCTAGTGTTAATTTAGCGGAGCTGGAGAACTAGCTTATTTTCTTTGCTGTACATGTCTGAATTCCACTGAGGCCAGGTGAGGTCCAAGCCTTTAGCGTCACATAGTCTTATGCACAACATGATGCTCATGCGAGCTGCCCTGCTAAGTTTGTGGGGATACTAGTTAATATGCTTAAATGGTTTTATGATCAGCCTTCAAATTAGCAACAGCGCTGAAACAAACAAAAAGATAACTGTGTTCAGAGCCATTACAAATGCTCACATGCTGTTTTAAAGAGTACTCCAGTCTGTCTTCTGCCAGGCTTTGAGATTGTGAACTTTGCACACTGAAAGGCACACACAGAGATTTCCTTGCCTATTTTGGTGAGAAGCTGGAGCAGGTGGTGAATACTGCACCCAAACTTCTCGAAAAACCCTCTATCTTTCTTCATTTCTGACCATGGGCATTACACCCCACCAATCATCACTTCTGCCTACTGTTCAACCAGCATCTTGTCAAACTTGGCTGCAAGATTAAGTTTCCCCAAATCTGAATTCAATATTGCAACCCTAAGCATATAAGAACCAAGCTGGAACATTCTGGTTTTTGGCGCTGTTTTTTTCCTCTTAATGGACAAAATTGTTTCAGCTCTGAGACCACAGTTTGCCCTGACTATAATGATAAATCATCATGAATGACACTAAGTGAAATGAGTTTGATGTTCTCTGCTTCATTCTTCCACATTAGAAGCCACTTTTACATTTGCCACAACTTTCAACCTTTCCTCCAAAAAGACTGAGAGCTTCTTGTTTGCAGATATTATTTCTGCTTTGTATAATCCATTTGAAGAATGTGAAGCACGTTTTGTACACAGAAAGGGATGAGCATAGTGAAGAGAAGGTAAGACTTATGGCAAAGAATCTTGTAATAGCTGTTTATTTCCCAGAGCAGCATACATCTCCTTTATTCAAGAGGATTTTCTTTCACTTTAAACATTAACAATTTTATTTTCACAAGAAACCTTTCAGTTTTTCCTTCATTAGCAATGTCTGAGCAGAACAAAACATGAAATGAAAGATTTCCCCTTAGGAGCTTTAGGGCCTGATCCTGCCTTCAAAGGAAACTGAAAACATTCAGGTCTTGCTGGAACAGAATCCCACCTAACAAATCTGGTGGGAAATCCAGGATTCTGAAAACATTCAGCACTTTGCAGCATCTGTCTCCACTGTCAACAACTGCAGCAGTCATGACAGTATCTTAAAACCATCTGCCTTAAACTTTAGCAGTGCTATTTGCAGCTTCAACCCCCCCTTTTTTTTTTAATTTTCAAAGCTGGATTTGGTAATAATCAGGCACAATTCTCTAATGTTATCAATTAAACACAAAAGGTAGCCCTGAATCACCTGTGTTATACTATGAATAAGTGGAAGCTGATGCTAGTTTGCCATTGATGGGAAACAATGTGATTTTAAGTCAGAGGTTGGAGATCAGGATACGAAATGTGTTGATCGGGAATATAGTTGCTTTAGTCTTAGTCTTTGCTGTGATGTTTTTCAGAAGATGGCTTCCAGAAATGGGCTAAATCCTCCATTTTTTTTAAATCAGGCTTTTTATGCCAGTAAAACTCCTCCTTACTCCATTGCACATGAAACATGAACAAAGCTCTTGTGTCTTCTAAACACATGAGTCTGAGATCCCTAAATTACTTGATGGAATCAGTGACTGGAGGCTCCTTTCTAACATTTTCTTTTCTTTTGCTTAAGGACCTGTTTCTCTTTGCAATGTCATTCTCTGTCTGGGGGTTACTTCTCATTTAGAGCCTCATCCTGCAAAGAGTTATCAATTAAAAAAAAAAAAAATCATATTTAGCAAGTAGTTTAGGTAACACCAGAAAAATCACAGGATCAAGAATTACACAAGTAAGATTGTGCAGAGTTGCTTATCAAATTACTGGTTTTCTTTTACAATTAGGTGGTACAAGAAAACCCATCTATATTTTGACAAGGGCATGTATCATTTTCCTATCCTGTAAATCCTCACTCACATGAGCAAAAGGTATGGGACAACAGTGCAACTGCACCTGAGAGGAAGATCAGGTTTCAAGGCTCCCTTCCTTGAAACACTTAACTTTAAGTATACATATCAGTGCCAATGGCATCAATGGCTGTTACTCATGTGAGTGAAAGCAAGACTATGCATAAGAACTTGTTGGACCTAGTTTGGGTATAATGTAGTATGACATATACAAAGTGTACTGCTCTTTAATAGAAATAGCAGGCTTATTATCTTAGTAACTACAAAATCTAAACTGCTTGTGAAAATTTTGTTTATACCATTGATCATGTAAGGATGACTTGGAATAAAGCTTTTAGGGTTGCCTTTTTTAGGCTTTCTCCCACTGCTACTTTTCAGAATGGCTAGGAATTTAGAACGTTCTCTTGATCTTCAAAATTTTCTTTTGATCTAACAGTTAGATAAAACTCTCCTATGGAACAGCACTACCAGTCAACAGAGAATCTGTAGCAAATATCAACAACTAATCTCTCCCTTTTGAAGAAATAGTCCTACATATCACAGAGGTTTCAAATCCAACGATAAAACAAAAACCCTGAAGCTACAGTCCATTTACCTGTAGCCCTGACATCCTTGAAAAATAAAAAGGTTCAAGAGTCTCGAATTACTCTCTTTAATCCTAATAGTTCTAATTACAAAAGAGTTTGCATTGCAATTATTTAACTAGCATTTAAACCAGACTTTGCTATATTTATTAGTAATGACAGTTATTCAATAGACAAGTTGGACCAGATTCTGCAAAGTGTTATTCATGTGAGGAGTCCTGTTGAGCTCAGTATTGTAGCATGAACCTTGAAGCAGCAGGTGTTACTCATGAAAGTAAAGGTATAGCAGCTACAGACCTCTCATATGTGCTTAAGAGATCTACTGACTAACTGTTAAGCCCATGCTTAAGTCCTGTTAGCTTTAATGAGATATAATCATGCATATAAGCAGAACTGAAGGATCTGAGATTCTTGCTGCCAGTTTTACAATTTCAGGGTAAGAAGAAGCATCACAAACAAATGCCACTGAGAGATGTAAATTGTAAACACAAAAATATTTTGCCATGCCCTCATCTAATGTTGAAAATGCTGTATACAATTTGTCTTCAATTGTCCTTTTATTTTCTTCCATTTGACTTGCAGTCCAGATCAGAGGAGAAAAATAAAAGTCTTGTTACAGCTACAGGTCAGTGCAAGATAAGAGGATCAGTACAGTCACTTCCATGTACTGTATATACAGAAGTGGCCCAGATTGGTATTTAGTTTATCAGGCCAGAATCTAGGAAACAGCAGAGGTACTTGAATGTAAATGCACTGCCAAAAGATAAAAATCTACATCACTGGATGAGTGCTGCTTGCCCAGAAATTTAAAGGTCATCTCACATGCATTATTTTTCTCTTGGAATTAGAATAATAGTGAATACACAAAGAGTGTAAATCACAGCTTTTTAAAGATTTGACCCCGTAATTGGCCTGACCCACCAACTAACACATGAGACAGCAGAGTAGCACAGAATGGAAAAGAACATCAAAATGCAATAGGATACAATGACTAAAGATATTTTTAGAGGACTGATTTCAATTAAAAGCTGATATTGGTGTGAAAACAAGAAAAATCTTTTTAAGCATGAAAGAAAATGATAAAAATCCATCCTTTGTACTATAAAAAGAAAAGTCAACAGAGAAATACATTCTTTTGTAGGAATCCAGGCCTAGGACCAAAGAATTTACATATATTAAATTAACAAGATCCAAACTCCTCTACAACAAATATTTATACTGTAAAATATTACAGCCACATTCCTGCATCTCCTTACAATAATAATTCTTAAGGACACACTATGCTAGAGAGCATATAAAACAGTGTGTTTCTGTGGAGATGGAATGCTTCATTATCAGAGTACCAGCTAGTTCATAAATATTAAAAAATATGTTTTTGAAGTTTTTCAACACGATTCTTGTTTACGTTGTCTCTCTACTACTGAAAACAATGTTCAGCGTGTACCTGTCCATAAGTCCCTCTCTCACTTGCTCCAACTGCAGAAAACAACTGCTGGCGACTGTAAAGAACAGCAATATCTGTGCTGGTCATTCACTAAGCAGACAAGGGGACAAATACTCTGACCTTCCTTATGCAAGTAGTCATGCTTACTGTGATGAGGCTAATCTTCCTAGAAAGAACAGGACTTGTCCCAAACTGTAGACAAAAGGGCTTAATTCCTAAATTCCTAAATTATCAAAGCAGGCCTTAAATATGAGATGGTTCTTTTCAATTTGTATATGTTACATGCACCTCTGTATATTAGAGATGGGAATGAGTATTCCATGAGAAAAAGATCTTTTATAGTACTGTAAGAGGAATCACTCAAAGATTGCTCAAGACAGACTAACATTATAGATCAGATCTTCACTGAGTAAAAATTAAACTCCTGCATATGTATTGATCTGCATTACAAAACAATACAGCCAAGAGATCAAACTTTTGAAAAGTGACCAGAGTCACAGAAATGACTTGGCTTCTCCAAAACATTTACCCCTCTGCTCTATAATAATTAAACATGGGGGGAAAAACAAACAAACAAACAAACAAGCAAACAAACCCTAAAACAGAACAGAAAGACCCAGAGTGGCTGCAGCAGTGTATCCATCTCATATATTGGTCTTCAGAGCAGAATTCTCTCTGGGAAAAGGGTACATGTTTACCCTTGCATAAATAGCTTTTGCTAGATGATGAGATCACATGTAGGAAACCATTGAAATTTATAAAATAAACAGGGTTAATATGTAGAAAGAGAACTCAAACATAAAAATAACTACAAATGCCTGCTTATTTGAAGAAGAATTTTACCTAATTTGCCTCCTCTCAGTTTACAGAGATCTAATTTAAGCCCCTTCTGTTTTACTATATTTGCAAGAACGAGCGAACATAGAAATGTGCAGCCAGTCCAGGCCCTCAGGCCTGTGGATCAAGATGGCAGGCTGGCCTTGGTTCCCCTGGGGATAGCACAGCCAGAAGGGTGATTGGACACAGTGACCTGTCTGCATGAGATGAGACAAAAACAGGAGGGCTGTAATGCTGATGAACTAACCTGTCACTCACAAGCTCAGGTCTGAAGGAAAAAAAAAAAAAAAAAAGGAAGGCAGAAAAAAAAAGAGGGGAAAAAAAACAGAAGAAAAAGGTGCAGTAAAGATTATAGAAAAAACAGAAGGTAGAAAAAATTGCAGCATAATTAGAATAATTAGATGATGCAGCTAATTGGCTGTTCATTTAGGTCAGCTCAGGATGTACAGGGAGAATGGCACAAAATCTAGCTAGTTGTTTGTATAAAAGGGTAGAAGCAAAATACAATTGAAGGAATAATAATGGGTATTGTGGTTCAGCGTGCAAGGAAGGATGCTACAGACTATTGCTGACAGGGATTGGGGTTACGTACCAAACGCTCCAGTTATGAATCAAAATCACAATGAGCAATGAGCTTCTAGATCTTGACACGCCAGGCAAGGAGGTTGTTCTTCAGAGTACTTGGCTGTTTAATTGCTTGCTTGGGGGAGGAAGAATCCAGAGGGAAGCTAGGCAAGCACTTTTGCACCTTGGAGTCAGTACACCCAGGTACTAGATGATGGTTAGTATTGTAGCACTGTCTACTGCTGCCATCACCAGTGGGAGCCACTGTGGACACTGACACTTTGGAGAGGGATGAAATCAAGATTTAAAAAGTGGAAAATGCATTTAATGATGAACAAGTACTTTGCACTGAAAACACCCTTAAATCAGCAAGCTCCTGCTATTACTTTTGTGCCATACACAGACTAGTGTTTGAACTACAAATAATTGCTAGCATTTCTGATCTCTATTTGAGTAGAGAGATACGTGTATAGTTTGGATTTTTAACTAGGTAAGTTCACAGTCCATTAGCAGCAAACAGGATGGAATTTAAGGCTACATCTGCAGGATTAGTCAAAACAAAATTTAGTTCTCACAGCCGGAGAAAAATACAATTCGGAAATAAAAAAGGCTAAATGGTAAACATTTATTTAAAGTTTTTGATTTTTGATGTTTGATAGTTAACAAAAACTCTTAAGAACTTTTTCTAAAACTGCAGTGTCAGGAAATGAAAGTGTCTTCTAAAAATATACATGTACTGAACATGCAAATCTTCATCATTTATCAGTACTTAATATAGACTTAATGTTGGGAAAGATTTTATGGCACAGGGTACGACTTTTGATAGTTATTTTCAGAAGAGTTATCAGCTCTGTATTGTAGCCCATAGAAAAAGTGTATTTCTATTTTCAGCAATGTATGCTAATTATAGTGATTGCTTTATGATTCCCAAGTTTTAAGTAACTCCTTCATTCAACAACTAGAAAATGCATATAATTTTTAGTCAAAAAATAAATAAGTTTAATATTTTTTAACTTTTTGTTCCATCTTCACACACAGCTAATAATGACAAAACAGAGGAAAATTAGTCAAAACAAAAAATATACCTGAAAATTCTGTGGGTTTATGAACATGTTGGGATGTGCACATTTATGCATATAATATCTACATATGCACACATATACAACTAAAAAATGTTTGAAACACCTAACACATTAAGTTGAACAGTAATAATATCCATAAATTCTGACTTAAAAAAACTAAAGAATTTAAATAGCTAAATGTATTTTTCTTTGAAGTGCATGCCCTTGTTATTGATTTTTAGGAAATGAAATACAGTAACACACAATATAAACATTTTTCCAGACATTCACTGAACTTATTTTAATTAATGAAATACGGAATGCCACACACAAAAACCATACTCATACCCTTTCCATCATCAAAAACACTTTAATGGACCTAACAAGCCTTAAATATAAAATAGCTAACTTATAATTTCTTACATGCCAAAGAAAAAGTTACATTAAAGAGATATTACAAGCTTTGAGATTTATCAAGCTTTAAGGGTACATTTTTTGTCAACTGTACTTGTGCAAAACCTTGCCGTTGTATTTGCTTTCGAATCACATATTGTATTTGCTTTAGATCTTTAAATACATTTCTTTAACACTGAACAAGTTTACACAAAAAGGTAATTAACCCTCTCTAAAATACATATTTTCATGCAATGTAATACTGGCAAACATGCCCCACTTTTTAGGTATAAGACTGCCTAAAAGAAAGCTGTTAATGTTTGGGGGATTTTTAATAAAAAAAATGTATCTTCTATTTTTAAAATATTTAAAAAAATAAAAGTCTGTGGTAAACATGGTATTACATATCTGACATTTTCTGCCTAGAAATGCATTACTGTGTATGATGGTATTAATAAACCATGTGCTTTGAGGGACTTCTGTGCTTTGCCATAATTTAGTTGAAAACAGTGTGTAGGATGTGTATTTTTCCACCATTACATCAACATATAGGGAACACAAATACTGTGTCATCACTTCAGCAGCATGCGTTCACTACACTGGAAACATATGCAAAAAACACAAACTTTTGAGAGTTCAAAAACACCCTTTGCCAGAGACTGATTTACAAGTCAGTGGCTAATTAGAAAGTGTTGAGCACTTAAAATTTTGTTAGAAAAACAGACACCCTTTTCCGACTGCGACTGCATACACAGGAAAACAACCCTCCCTGTACAACAGGACAAAATAATTTAATTTCTTTTCCCACTTCAGGTTATTATTTGAAGCAAATGAAAAGACAATGATTCTTCTCTCTTCCAGCTAAGCTCAAAACAGCACAGTTAAAACACACATAAAAACTACAGGCTTATCAGAAATCACAAAACAGAAAGAGAAGGACTCACTGACCCATTTGGAAGACAAAGACGACAAAACGGAAAAGCTCTAAAAATCAGCTTGTGAGGCCTTTGAGAGATATTCTTCTGGCATTTCATCACAGCAGCCCCAGACCAGTTCACTTCCCTGGATACAGGGAGGGAGAACTAAATAGAGCTGTTTATTAAAGCTGTTGTGCTGGATTGCATTAGGAAGCACGAGCAGACCACCTGGACCTTTCAGATTGTGGCAGTGTTTAATTTGCAGGCTGCCCCTCTGCAGCAGCAAAGACTACTACATTTACCAAGCTCAATCACACATTATCTGGGTTAGGAGTAAAAGAAGAAGAAAGAAAGGAAGAAAGGAAGGAAGGAAGAAGGAAGGAAGGAAAGAAAGAAAGAAAGAAAGAAAAAGAAAAATCCACAGCATGTAGTATAGGAATACAGTCAATACAGAAATAATGAACAGCATTAGAAATAGAAAGCAACTCCCCAGCAAACACAACACTTTCACTCTTCACTTCTTCTACTTCAGCAGATTTAAACAAAATACAAATGTAAATTAATAAACAGATTGTTTTGGCAAAGCTCAGACTAAATTATAAACTGGGTTTATTGGAAGAAAAGCATGGTATTTTAGGTTTAACTAGTGATTCCCTGGCCAGATTATTGTGCCTCTTTTGCCTTTCTCACTTTCACTACTACACTTGCTGGTAGCTGAAGATACAGATAGAAAGCTGGTACTGTAAATATGAATTATGTGAATCATATGGTTAGACCCTTGTGAAAAAAAAATAAAAGGGGAGTTGAGAAATGGCTGACTCCATACCTGACCAATTACAGCTTGCAGGGTCCCTGTGTCCTGCTGAGCTGAAAGATCGCAATCCATCATATGTAGTCTTTGAAAAGGAGAATGGGGGTTTCTGGCATGCATCTGTCAATCAACTTCTGCACTCACAACCATCACCAAAAGCAAAGGAAAAAAAGTCAAGCTGCTCCACCAAATAGGATGAAACAGTCATGTGACCTTCAGCACACTCACACACATACATACTTCCATATAACGTATGAATTTTCTGCAGATATGAAATGACATTGACAAATACCCAATACCAAGTAAATAAAGTGAGACAAACAGCTACTCACCAAAGACAAAACACTTGCTGTAATCTTCAGCCTAAAGATTTAATAAACCTAAAAGGTATTTTAAACTAAGGCTTTTCTTTTGAACCTAAACTTTTCAGATAAGATGAGATAATTTTATATATGCAGACAGTGGTCAGAACTTTAACCCTTTGTGTTCTCTCACAGCCTCTGCTTTTTATTTCCCCTCTTGTACTTCTGCTTTATGGCTGTTTGAGTTCTTGATTTTTTTTTCTTTGAGTTTCTTTTGTCAAAGTGAACAGTCTTGCGTTGCCTTCTTTGTACATGTACAAATAACGAGAACTTGATAGAAGAAAATTACTGACAGGAAAGAAAGGAGGAGGGGCTGAGAAACCTGTATCTGTACTCATAACTCAAAATGTGTGTCATTGCTTTACTCCATCAAAAGTCAAATGTTTTCCTTATTGGAAATGTATATTTAAGTATTAGTTTATGCGAGCTGTGATGAGCACTCAAAATATAAAATATTCAGACTATGTAAATCCTACTTACAGAATCCTTTCAGTTTTGAAGGTTAACAGAGTTTTGGTTCATTCACTGCTCCACTGAACTGACATAAAATGTTGTTACTTATGATGGCAAACATTACCATTTTTTCTAATGGAAGCAGTTTCTTTCATATATCTTCTCCTCTGAGTTAAGATTTGCAAGAATTTCCAAGACTATTTTTTCTTCTTGTCAAAATATATCAGCCACTTGTCTCCAAAAACTCAGTGTCGTGAACAACATGCTACAGCATTGATTGCTGATATATTATTGGCCAGTGATTGCTGAAGGGTGACATTAATGTAAGCCGGTAGCATTTTAACCCTTTGAAGATCAATACAGACTTCTAGCAATATATTAGAATAACAGCCCATATTATTTTTGCAGTATTACAGCTTCGTATAAATATTAGTGCATCTTTCTGCCCACCTGAAATTCCATTTATATTACTACTACAAACAAGCTGGCTTTCAGAGACTGTCAGAAGAGAAAGTGCAGAAAAAAAGCAGTCTAGTCTCTGAGCTTAATATTATGCACCCTTTCCATTTTAAATAAGTTTCTGACAGTATTTTGAAGTTATCTCTTTTTTAAAGTTATTGACAATATTGATCTTAGCATGTGATAGCCAAATATATGTGAGAATATTAGCAATATTCCATTTTTAGGCATAGCACTTACCGGTGAAATATTTCTTACAATATAATTTTAAGACCCAACACCCAGGAATGGTTAGGATGTGATGGAGCATGGGTGAGTGGATGGGTACAGATGGGCAAGGAATATCAGTTTTGCTTTGCATTCTTCCAGGTTTTATAATGCATTTTTTTTAATTGCTAAGCAAAAAGTTAAAAAGGGAAGTCTTGGTATCTCTTTCAAAAATCAGATGCAAGAAAGGAATTCACACTTAGGTGCACAGGGAACCAGAAATGCTTCTAGGCCAACAAGATATTTTAACTTAGAAAGGTTTTCAAATCAAGCATTTTTAGAGAGATGTACAATATTGACACTGAAACTCTCCCTCTGGGAGGAGGAAGGAGCACTTGAAAGGGTGTTTTCAACATCTGCTCTGCATTTCACTTATAAACGTAATTAAAATGCACCATTTGTGCTGAAATCTTATCTGCTTCTTACTCATGGAAGAAAACACGCTGAACTAATACCTTGGGTTGCCTTTCGGTCAGCTGAGAATTTGCTGCGGTTTCATCCTTCAGGACGATTCTGTAGAAAAAAAACAGGCAATGTTGTGGAGGCCATAATCATCATCCATATCATCACGAGCAATCCAAAATACAGTTGGTGAATGGGGAAGTAAGTAGAGGCAATCTCGCCTCAGCTGTCTCCAGGAAAACAAACACTCTGAAGGCAAATATCATACAGGAATTTGAAAGGAAAGTTAAAGATGTTTATGGTTTCTTTTCAGGAGAAGCCTTTTTGCAGTGGAAATGCACACCTTTCAAATTTCCGTAACTTCTCTAAGGAACCAAAGCTCACAATTACTTCTGTGGGGATTTTATTAGCAAAGACACTGACCTAGACATATGTTCCAGCATACAAATAGAGCACAGTGCTGTGTACACACAAATCTGCTGCACCCTTACACACCAACAAAAAATCCAGATGCTCTTGCATATATGCAGAGAGTGGCAAAACCCGCTTTTTCTCCCAGAATGAGATATATAGCCACTCTTTTTACAAAGATTAATCTATTCTCTCAGAAAATACCAATCTACTATGTAAAAGAAAAGCAGCAACAAATGTTCAGCCAATGTCTCTGCATGCAAATAAGTCACTGGCATCACTGTTAACCCTAACAGCTGCAAGAGTCTCCTCTGCTACCCCTCCAGCTGCCCTTACCTCTGCAGAGCAGAAGGCTTTTTCCAGCAGCCAATCTGCCTCATCCCACAGGAACTGCACAGCCGCTTTGCCCTGCAGGCTGTCCATCCTTGGGCACCATCCCAGTATCATTGCTCATCCTTTGGGCCTTCCACTGACCATTTCCTAAGAGTTGTCAGTCAAATATTGTCTTTTTTACTTTCTGAGAACTGTATCCCTGCTCCTCCCCTTCCCCCATTCTTTTCTCCTCGAAAGGTGATTTAGCTCCCCTGTCAGCAGTGAAAAAGGTGAGGGAACAAGGTAGCTTGTAATCTGCCACAGGGCAGATTTAGGTGCAGAGTAGAGTGCAAAGGGGAACTTGGCAGGCCAGGTTGGCTCTAATGTTGCCAACTTGAGAAAAATTGTTGAAGGACAGAATGACAAATACTGCTTCCCAACCAGCTGTGCTGTATGCATAATAGAGACATTCTGTTCTCCTTTAAAACTTGTTATCACTGGATCTCCTTCCGTCTACCCAAAAGGAAAACTTATGGTGCCACAGCAATATACTGCAGCAAAACCTTCTTATATGTCACTCTGGTACCTGGCACAATGGGCCAGATTTGCGCTGTTGGACCTAAAACTATTGAGAGGGGGGTAATGGTCAAGGCTTACACATGGAGGAACCTAAATTACAGCTTCACTTGTAAGAGTGCAAGTTCAAAGTGGTACAAAGTCTCTGTGCCAAGTTGCACACTGGATTTCTGAAATCCAGGAAAAGTGGTAGTCCCCAGCAAGACCAAATGTTTTCTTTTTCAGAATCTATTTGCTTCTTCTGTGATCAATTATTTACAGTATGCAATAAAAACATTAAAACACTACTTTTGACTGGAATAATATGCTTGAGTTTAGCTCTTAGCTACAAAGCTAAGAACTCATGCAAACAGCATCACAGTATTTAACACTCTCCCTTTCTTCTTCTAAGATAATATATATTTCCTTGGTGCGGAAATTGAGAGTTAGAACTGTACAGCAATGCAAGACTTAATTACTTCATCACTAAAATGTGTTAAAATACTTTTTTTTTTCTGCTTGGTATTCATGATTATATTTCCTTGCCTTAAAAACTGCAAGCCTTGTGATGAACAGAAACAGGGTTTTGATATAGTATCTTCATGTAGTTACTCAAATGCCATAGCAGAACTTGCAGCAGTTTGGTTTAGTCAAGCAAGCAAGAAATCCTCCTGCTTTTTACAGCATTGGTACACTAGGGGGACTATTCTTCCTCTTTCTGGAGTGATGGATGCAAAGCACGGTCAGAGCAAGCTGTTGTACCTCACAGCTGTACTGGCCCTTACTTACAGGTGCTGAACAGGTTAAACACGCAAGGTTTGGTCTTCCACACTTGGAAAATAAACAAGCCTAATTCTAAGCTGTCAATGGCTCTTCCTCCCTCTCTCTCCCTCTCTGCCAAACAGACCCTAATATTGCATTTTGCATCTTGACTTTCATGGATATGTGAGTGGGTTTTCTGTACAAGCAAAATTCTGCTCTTGTTTATGCTCATTTCAAGAGAATGGTTGTATATTCAGAGGTAGTCATGGAATACAGTTTCTCTCTGTGTGTTTAAGTCCATTCTGGTCAATCATTTTTGCTTTTTGAGGGGAATTTTGTTTAAAAAAGTGCTTCTCCTTATTTTGGCTCTTCCAGTTCTTATTAATGCATAATTTATGGGACCCTTCCGTCCCCCAAAGCTGCACTCTACCAAAACCTCTTTCTATGCTAGTAGGAAGTACTCAGTCACTTTAACAACTGCACTTTCTTCCCTTCATAAGTGCTTAGCTCAATCACAGAAAAAAAATTTGGGAAAAGATGTCTCTGGACCTGCCTTGCTGGAACAAGGTCTGAGCATAATCTAAATCTTATTCATTCCTGTGCAGCCAGTGGGAAGGATCCCTTGCCCACAGCACTGTTCTGCATTGCTTAAAGAAAATCTCTAAAAAAAAAAAATTTCCTTCTGTTTGAAAAGATGCTTGCTGTCATGCCTTGTATCTTTGGGAAGGTGGCATGAATTTTTCTCCCTTTCCTGCTCAATCTAAGAAGTTAGTTTGGTTGAAAATTTCTTCTTGTGCCTCAGGGAGGGCAATTGCTCAGTAGGTCTTCCAGATTCTGATTAAACAAGAATTTATATCAGATAGAAAAAGGCAGTTCAAAAAAAAGGGGGGGGGGCGCTGTGGATCCTCCTGTCCCTGTAGTGAAGTGATAGCCTCCTCCTCCTCTTATGTAAAGTGATGTGATATGATTACAGCAACGATGATGGAACCTGGTTAGCCGGATGACGAGATAGTGTCCGCCCTCTCCCAGGTGAAACAAAATTGTGGTGGGAAAGACATGCCAGGAGGTGAGGTGGATTAGCAAGAGACAATGCCATTGACTGGTAAGTCTTAAGAATATACTTCCCAGATGCATTACTAGCTACAGCAGTCTAATAAAACCACATTCCTCATATCTCATGGTTTCTTCTGCAGTATCTGGGACAACAGGCTTTTAAAGCCATCTCCTTATTGAACATAGCCCAGACAATAACAGAGATTTACATCATTTGAGGAGTAGACAATATTTGGCTGAGCCAACACCATTCAAGCAAGGCAGCCAAGAAATATGAATGAACAAAAAGACTATTCTTACAGTGCAAGGAATGGTCTTTTTCAAAATTGTTGCAGAATCATTGGCAGGATTTGGAACTTGACATTGACAAGGACAGCAGAAACCAAAAATAAGGCATCTTTTTCTGTTCACTGAATAATAAGGATTTATTCATCCGTCACAGCATTAACTATGTGACTATTTAAAGCAGTAATGCTGTCACCACACCAATGGGGAAAAGCAGGTAGTGTCACATTGTGTGTGAGTATTAACAACTTATTCACTGATATATCCGTTTTCATTTATTCAAGCTGTAAACTGTTCATCTTGCATAGCCATTCCTCCCAATTCAGCATGACAAAGTCAAGTGAGAGCAGGGGCAGAGACAAAAAGAAGTGCATGTAGATCTGGCAGTAGGGATGGGTAGTACAGTCAGAAATACATATCCCTTAGATGCCCAACTCCTTAGTAGATGCCTCTCTCCCATTAAAAAACTAAACTAAACTAAACTAAATTAAAATGATGTAACTGAATACCTTTGCTTCTCTTGCTCCAAGCACTTTTGATGATGTTTGAATATTTCATCTGTCAAACAAAAAGTATACTATCTACCGAGAGGTACTTCCTGGCATTACATTAGGACATCTTGCAGTGAGAAATGTTTGATCTTCTGGTAGTCAGTTCACATCATTTGGTTACACACTTTATATCCTGCTGTGTATTGCACAGGATCAGGAGTGAGAACATGATAGGTTTGAGCTACTGGAATAGCTGCCACATACTAATTATTCCTGTGTTTGTTTCATCTATCAGTAAACTGTTATATGTCTATGGCAGAGTCATTAAGTGATGATAATTATTATAGCTGCAATTAATAGCAAAATCTATATTTAGGTTTGTCTAATATTTTTCTAAGACCCTGCTTTAAGACGTTTATAACTCTTTGCCAGCCTTTAACACTGAGATGTCTGCTGAGGATCAATTTCTGTCTGCAGAACCCATTTCCCATTACAGAAATGGGAAGCTTAAAAGGGAGGGCATGGTATGTTCATGGAAGGGAATCCACCAACAGGTTGCTAGAGACTTAAGATACCCACTACCTCAGGAAGTGCTTGAGCTGCAAGATGTTGGAGGATGAGAACATTCAAGGAAGTGGCCAGGGCACAGCAAGGGCTGGCCACTTGCTAAGGGCAGGTGAGCTGGGAGCCACAGGTGAACTGGGAGCCGCACGTGACCCCATCACAGGCCTCACCAGCAGGGCACCATCCCAAGGGGTCTGAGCTGGAGGCTAGTAACAGGCTCCAGCAACAGACCCCAACACAGTAAGGGCAAGAGCCAGGTTCAGGGTCTGGCCAGGGGATGTGATAGGAACAGCAGGAAATACAGCCAGAAACAGGGCTGGAGATAAGGCTGCAGCATAGGTCCAAAGTCTATCCAGGTGACAGAGCCAGAACTGGAGACAAGCTACAGGCCCAGGGGTCCTGCTAGGAGAACAGATACCCGCAGCATAAGTCCCAGGTCCATCCAGGAGACAGGGACAGGCACATCAGCAGCATAGCTCATACAGAGACTGAAAGCCTGTGCCTGAGCTTAAATGGGGCCCTTGGGCCTATGGGGGTAGAGGCTATGTGTGTAGGTCCCAGGTGAGGCTGGTCAGGGCCATTAAGGTATATTAGCACCCTCAGGACCCTGACAGAAGTATACTTGCACTGCTCATATACTGTCCCCTAGACATTTATGGTTGGCCACTTTGGAGACAGCGTATTAGGCTAGATGGACCTTTGGTTTCATGCAGTATTCTTGTTCTTAGGTTCTTTTATTGTATTTTTCCAGGGGAAACAGTTTAGGCATTTCTAAAAGTGAGAATAGGAAAGAAAGATCCAAGGGGAAATGAGCTGGTATTTCTCACACCAAAAAGATTTGCAACCATTTAGTGCAGAAGCAGTCCATGCTTTGGTCTGAGGTCTTGAACTTTGAGCCTTGCAAGTGTCAGAGATGTGTTTGTTGCCACCCCATGGAAACCCAGTTAAACTGGATTACCTGAAGACATTGAAAAGCTGCAGTTCACACATCTTTGCAAATTTGCTCAGATGGTCAAATTCTTTGGAAATTCTACCTATGCTGGAGACGATCCACAGCTATCACTCCCTTCAGAAAGTAGAGGCATCCTTCCTACAAAGTGAGCCAGTACCTAGGATGTAACAAAACTTTCCATTAAATCATTTCTCCTAGTGCAGGAACTAAGAAGAAATGTCATCAAAACTTTCCTTAGTATGTGCTGTTAGGGAAAGAAGGAAGTGGGAAGAAGTGATACAAGAGATGGTGAATAAAAGAAACAAGCTAGAAAGAGAGTGAAGAATAGGAGCAGTGTTGGTAGCAACTGAGAGAAAACTAGAGATGGGTGCAGGTTCTGGAAAAAGCATGTGGGAAGGGGCTCAGGAGACAGTAGGGCAATAAAGCTGCATTTTTGATGCAGAGGTTTCCCATGGAAGACTGATCCTGAACTGTCAGAGACCTGAGGAGTGAGAGGCAGGTGAATGACAGGGCCCCTATGGAGGAGAGCCCTTGGGAGTCTTTGTCCCGAGGAAGATATTCCTCATTTCGAAGTTCCAAAACTGTTATGTGAAATGACAACTATTTTTAATTGATTATGACATGCTCAAAGCGCACTTAATAGGATGTGAATAATCAGGACAGCTGCTTTGGTGACACAAAATGCAGAGAAGCCATTTTGATTCTATTTCACAGAATGTGTTCTGTCACTTACATGGCATGATCACAGCTACCCAGGCTGCTTTCCTGGGATATCTTTGGATTTTAATTACCCTGTCAATTAGAGTTAGAAGTATTAATGTGGCAGTGAAATGATACAGATTGCTCATGGGTTCTGTTCTCTACTTGTTTGCATTCATCAGTCTTTAAAGAGGAGAACTTTACACATTGTCTTGACATGGATGCTAATAAGCCTACAACGAGAGATATGCTGCATCAAATAAACAGGTGCCAGCAGCCATGAAGAGAACAAGCTCGGATAATGGCACAGTGCAATACACTAATGAAGAGGTGGAGACTGGAGGCTTCTGGCTAGGGCAGAACACTCCTTTATTTTTCAAGGATGAATGGATTTAGCTAGTGAGCAGGTAAAAGCATTTAAGAGGGGACTGATGGCAAAAAAAAAAGCCGCAACTGAAGAAAATGGAGCAGGACTACAAAAGTGCATTGTATCAATATATGCTTTGTGAAGTAAAAGAAACCATATGAAACTGAATATTGACTAAATGGAAGTAACTCCAAACCAAATACTGACCTAGGATAAATCAGGGAAGGATCTTAAAGTGAATGAAACTATGGTGATTTACATCTCCTGAGAATACAAAAAGAACCACATTATAAATCACAGGTTCATGTACAAAGCATTTTGGATCAACTTTTTTATTTTAAAATGATCAGAATTAAGTTGGACAGAGTGTAAAAATGAAAAATATTATTAATTTTGTATGTCACAGGCTATATCAAGTTATATCAACTTGTTGTTGATATGTCCAGTCCTTGCTTATTGCATTCAGAATCTTCAGTGGGGCAAATGCCTGTGGTGTCCCTGAGTGCTTAAACTACATTTGGTTTTCAAGGCAAAGTAAAACATGCATGAAGTACATACACTTAGAGATTATTTCTTAATGTAACTTGTAGAAGTCGTATCATGCAGTGATTTTAATGAGTTCTATCTTCACATGTCCCTATTCCTGGAAGACCTATGTGGCCTTGCTCTGCAAATTTATTCCCTCAAGCAGTTTTATACACAAAATAGAACTATTTCTGAGAAATGGGGTTTTGAGATCTTAATGGATATATTTGGGTGGGGGAAAAAAAGAGTAAAAACATTTGATGCTACCAGACACAACAGTAATAAAATTGAGAGAATCCTAAAATTCAGAGTAGTTCTCATTCTTTCTGCTTTCAGTTTATAGTCAGTTTCAAATTGGACAAAAAATACACTACCCTTCTATTTTTAATCAGTTTCTTGTTCAGATGTTAACGCACAATGCTTCAGTACTTGGACTGAAAACACTGAAAGGAGAATGAGAAGAATTCATACCATTGAATTACCATTACATAAAATCATTAGGTTTCGTAAACACTGTAAAAAATACATTCACTCCCTCTCCAAAAGTTTAGGACCTAAACTACCTCTCAGCAGAGCCTTTAAGAACTGCAATTTTCCTAATGGCACATATTATCAATACAAATTCCCTCACAGATCAAGGACAGCAGATCAGTTTAAGAGCATAGATTCTTTGAGCTAAGGTTAACAGCCCTCTCTACTTACTTCAGGAAGACCTTCCTGATTGTTAGAGATGCTTCTCTGGGCCATAATAAAAACATTATAAGCCTTCAGAGAGAAGGCCATTTGGGACAGTTGCAGACACTGACTGAATGAATACACATTAAGCTAGTATTTACTGCATATGCTACAACTTGAGTCTGATAGTAGATTTTACATCCTCACAGTTAAAATTGTATAAACTGATTTATTGAAATTCCTTGCAGATTATTTCTTGGAATTTTTTACCTCATTCCCCTTCTTGTCCTCACATAAGAAACATCTAGTATAACATCTTAGTTTGCCTAGTTTTTGCTGGGGGACTCTTTGGAGAGTTGGGAAGAGATGACATGTGCTCCATCCTCTAGGAATCTCTGTAGACAGGATAAAGCTCTCTCCTCTCAGGTTTCACAGAACCATGTACTGTTTTATAATTCTGCATAGTGAGGCCATGACCTCACTCATTTACAGGGCTGGTCCCTTAGCAGGACCTCATGCTCACACAGCAGGAGCCGGAGCCTTGTTCTCCACCAGTACCTGCCCTCCTGTGGCTCCTTTGTGTTCAGCTTTTATGGACAACACGTGAAGAGGTCTGGCAGAGCAAAACAAGAGGGGGTTACCTTGGTACCTTTCCAGTTCCTGCAATAGACCACAACAAAGGACAGCTCACTTGCTCAGGATAAGAACTGGAAAATCAGGTCCCATCATTAAAAGTACTATATATCACTTTTGTACTGGTCTGCTGGGCTGTTGTTATTCTCATTCGCAGGCATAGGAGAAGTAAGAAGTGGCTGGAAAGAATCTAGAAATTCAGGATCACAGAATCACAGAATCGCTGAGGTTGGAAGGGACCCCTGGAGATCATCTTGTCCAACCCTGATCCATTTGGATTCTTCACTGTCAACCTCTGTGCTATCAGTGTGCTAGCCTTTGGGCTATCAGTGTGCTAGCCTTTGGGTTAGGATATCTTTCTGCAGCTAATCATATCCACCTAGTAATGATCATTGTTCCACAATAATCATTAAAAATCATTAAATCATTAAAAAACCTCAGTGCCACCAGATGTCATGATGCCATCTTTGTGGACAATGGGTCAGTCGGAGCTGGGACACTGCGATGGGAAGTCTCTATTTTCTCCCCTACAGTCTCCTGCCTCCAGCTGATCTCACCTTGTTGGAGGATGAGAACTTCTCCCTTTGGGATGGTAGCTCATGAAGAGGTCGGGGTGGTCTTAAAAGGCCTTTATGCCCTCAGCTCCATCTGTTTAAGAGTACAGGTCCCTCTACGCAGCACAGTCTCTCTCCTTTGACTACTTTTCCAAGGTATCCCACTTCATGAGGGAGACTGCCCCTCCCTATCTTCATTCATGTAAGCTACACGACCCTTTACTCTCCACAGATCTTCTCTCCTGGGACCCATGGATCTCCTCTGATCCCACATATGTAGCAACCCTGCTATGCTCCAATATTTTTCTATGGTAGGAAGCAGAGGAGGATTACCATCTGCTTCTAGGGCCTGTCCTTTCCTCTTGCTACAACAGAGACCCCCTTCTGTTAGCATCATCCCTGCTCTGGGGAGGGAAAGGAGGTAGCGGGGACCAAGGCAAAGGCCACAACTCTGATGGACAGTGCAGAAGGGGGCCTGAATGCCCAAGGAAGTGCAGAGCTGGGCTATTTGATGTAGCATACATTTTGAATCAATCTACTAGTACGGTATTTGAATATCACAATGTCTAATCTTCTGCCTATTCCCAAAGCTTCAGCCACCCACTTGCAGGTGACTTAATCTGTGTTCTGCCCCAGTTCAATGAGTGCCTGCTACAGAGACATTAAACAAAACAATACCAGCTGAACAGTGTTAGCATTTGATGTTATAGAAATAAAATAAAATATCTGAAGCAGAATAAAGCCACAAGATAAATCTCTTCAGAGTCAGAAAAAAGAATGTCATGGCTTTAACCTGTTTACATGAAAGTATTTTCTCTGGTGGGATAATCAAAGTTTCAAAGATGTTGTCCTATATAATATCAAATCCTGTTACTATTCAGCAAGGGAAAAGCTATTCCCTGAAAATCGGGGCTCTCTTTAAGAGCTTCCAGAAAGAAAAAGCTAGTGTTGTGTGCACAAGCACACACACAAGGCATCTCAAAGGGAAATGTTAGCTTCAAATTAATTTCTGTCAGATCTGATTGAAAAACTCACACATATCTGTCCATTGGAGGTTTGTGACCTGACTCTGCCTGACTGAGATTTGGTAATCAAATAGAGATGCCTACAATATATTTACCAGTTTTGCTGCAGTCAAGAAATATAGCTGTACAAAGTGCATAACAACAGTAAAATTAGAACATGGAGATTTTTTTAATAATCACTGTGCTGCTTCATTTGTTCATTAACTAAAAGAGCGCCCATTACCAGAAAAGGCAAAATATAAAAAAAAATGATTTTAAAATGTTATGCTAATACTTTTGCATCAGGTTTGAATCAAATAGTATTGTTACATCATAATGGACCTGAATGGATTTTTCCTACCACAGACCAAGGTCAAATCCTTAATTCCTTGTGCACGGGTTGTTGCTGGCCGCTATTGCAGTTACTCTAAAAATAGACAAGACTTGGCTCCTTTCTCACGTGGCTAGTTCAGAAAAACTGCCCCATTAATCCTTCACTCCACTCAAACTCTCAGCTAGCTGCTCAACCTCTTATTTTCTCTCAGTTCCTTACTTCTAGAACTTTAACAGCTGGAAAAAAAACCCTAAATCCACTGAGAAAAGGTTCCATTTTTCAACCACATCTAATGAGGTACCCAAATGTAAAAGCAGTAGTTACAGGTGTGAGTACCAGACTGTCACATAACTGACATTACGCTGGATCCAGGCAAACTGCTAGTTGTCCCTGATGCCCCACAGAGAACTGCAGGAACATAGTTCTCTTGACAGAACAGAACTATACAGAATCCACATCTGCTGTCAGCCATTCAGAACAAGAATGCTCACGTTCATGGTCATTTTTATCAGGGCTGCACACCATTTTGAACTTTGGCCTCATTATATCACTTACTTCATAACAAGACACAATTTCCCATCCAAATTGTTCACTATTTAAAGAAACTGTGGAAAAAAGGAATGACATACAACCAAATTAAACTGACTGGGTCAGCTGTGAGCATATCCTATTAGTTGAATCTATCTTTGGAAAATTTATTTAGTCTACATCATGTTTCATTTAAACTTTTTTTAAAGGGACCTTTAAATGAAGAAGGTTGGGAAGGCAGGCAAGTGGAGAATAGGAAACTGAGGAGGGGGAAAAGAAAATGTGAAATAGAAACTTAGGCAGAATGGAGGATAAGAAGCAAGAAAGCAAAGAAATGGGAGATGAGCAACTGAATGGTTGTGGAAATAGTATCTGGATGGGAAAAAAGGCAACAACAGTCACTGGCAATAGCAGATGAAGGCTGGGACGCTGAGAGAGAATGTGGAGTCCAAGTTTTGGAGCTAAGATGATGATGTTTGCAAGAAGATTCCCTGGTTTCTTCTAGAACTTCTGTGTAGAGAGGGAAATGAGTCTGCTGGATCGGGTAGCTATGGAGGTCCAGCCTGGACAGTAGGGCCAGTGAGGAACAAAAAGACCTGACTCTTGAACACCGAAGTGTAGATATTTGGGACAAGGAATGGATATAATTTTCTTCCATATTTGTTCCTCCAAATAATTTACTCCAAACTTTTGGGGAATAACAAAGAGAAATCAGGGTGTTTTAGATTAAAGGTGACCCTGACTAGCACCTCACTGCTATCCCTGCTTGCATAATGCAGCTCTCTGTTGAAAGTGGCATGTTAAAAACTACCAGAATTAACTGTTTCTTTCCTCCATTTTGATATGATTTTCTCATATCTAACAAGGGAGGTGAGTGAGGGTTAGAACATCATCACAAGTTCACTGGCACACTGAACGAAAACTGGAAAGTTTTAAAAGAACTGAGGCAGTAGCACTGCAAACAAACATCCAAGTCTTTGGTTGCCAGAGGTTTCTGAAAACTTTGGGCTTCATTTCCTATTGCCCAGTTCATGTGTGGTCATTTACACTGAGACAAAACTGTTGTAGAATGCCACCATTTTGATTTGTGGTAGCATCTTACATTGTGTAGCATCTTACATTGTACATTGCTCTTTTATTTTCTTTACTACAAACCAGATAACAGTGTATTTTTAACAGGCATCTCCATTAGGGTATTGACTAAGTGGCTCCCAAGTCCTCTGTCACAAGTGACTGAAACAAGATAGGTAAAGTAGGTATTGACATTTTCTACTGCCTTGGTAGCTGACACTATTCCCTACTACTTTTGGAAGAGTAGAAAAAGAGGGAGTATAAAAATAACAGAATAGGGCCACTTCAGATTCTTCCTGCAGTCAATTGCAGCCATTTGGCAGTCCAGAAAAATTATTGTGGTGCACAAACATAGTTTCCTGGTTACCAGATGTTCACAACTAATCACATTCTTTACAAGGGACTGAAGTTGCAATGTCTGTGCCTTTGGGATGAATGGTTCTTGAGGAGTTACGGTGGATACTGAAGAGTACCAGGAAAATGTTAATGCTTACTTGGAGTAAGGTCTCTTAAGGACTGGACTCCAGAGGTATGAGTTAAAAGCAGAAGCTAGGCTAGTTGAGACTGAGAAGGGATAGAATAGAAGATGCTCACAAACAGGCATGGTGGGGACAATTGGAACACAGAGTGGTTGGTCACCATTGCTCACAATACAAGAGCTCAGGAAAAGCAAGTGAGATGATCAAATAACAGATTTCCAACAGACAAAGCTACTCTAAAAACTAGCATGTAATTAAATTAAGGAACTCATTGCCACAGGATTTTATGAAAGCCAAAGGTATCAAAGAAGTCAAAGGGTTCAAAAAAGGATGAGACAGATTAATGGCTATGGAACATAATGGTCTGGATGCAAACCCTAACTGCCTAAGTCTTTAATTGTAGGAGGTCAGGAAGATCAGTTTATATACATGTTATTCCTACACTTTTTTCCTAAACACCCAGGAGTAACCACTGTTGGAGAGAGTATGACTGACTAGACCTGTGGTGTGAACCAGTATGGCAGTTCTTATGTTCTTCAGGAAGGCAAAATAGCCCACAAGATTAGATGAATGTAATTGTCAAGAGTCTCACAATCATTGGTTTTCCTAAAATTCCAGTTCCAGGAGTATTTACTGCATGGGAATCTCAGTTTTCATCTGAAAACATGAACTTCTAACACTAGTATGTGTAAAGAAAATCTTGAAAATATGAACTCACTATGCTATCATGGCCTGAAAAAACTAAAGACAAATTAAACATATACGTATTTAATTTCTGTAATTTAAGCCAGCCTTACAGTCCTGACTCATAATTTCTGAACACTCTGAGGACTTGCAATTTTGTTCATGCTTCAAACTTATCAGTACAGTAAATATGTTCTATTATACAGAACATTATCAGTGCAGAAAATTATAAAACATATTTCCAGCAACTGGTTATAAAAAATATCGTTTTCTCTTTCAGAACTTCAAGTAAGTGTTGTCAAATTCACTGAGCACTCATAAAGTCAATGGAAGTCTGGTGTAGGGTCTCTTCATCGAGTGTTATAATCATCCTCAGTTTTACTGTGTACCTTGAATACCAACAATCTTACAACAAGCCAAGAAACACATAGATATTCAGAGTTTGAGCAAAAGCACAGAACTGTTCATTTAGAACCTGTAATGGTCTAGTGGACTCATGGGCAGGCTGAGGGACAGGGGGAGGAAATCAGTCCTTGTTTCCTTAACAGGATCTGTAACCTGTGTTGGCACCACTGCTAATATTAGTTGTCTGAAAGATGGGCTGCTAATGACTGATTTTCTAACACAGAAGCTTTGTAACACTCCTGGAGTAGAAATGAACTCAGCGAGGGTTCAGGAAAAAAAAATCGAAGAGGGTACACTGCGTTTTTTTTTATTTGCATAATTTAATGCTTTGGAAGACACCTGGTTTGAAGAAAACAGGGTTGGCATCATTTCAACAACAAGAAGCTGTGGCCCATCTGCTGACTTTTTTACAGGTGATTTTAAAAAATTTCATAACATTTGATATTGGAGGAAATAAAAATGGAGAGACTGCAAGATGATCTTTTCAAAGGTTTCTATTCCAATACTGTCCTCAGTGAAGGGTTGAGACAAATTGCAGCTATGCAGTCTAGTTATTGTCCATGACACTCAAACTGAAAGGTAGCATTTGTGATCACAGGCAATGCTGAACTGTTTAAAAGCTTTGAATCTAATCATGCCAGTTGCTTGGAAAGATTTCATTAATACAAAAGCACAACAGAACAAGAACAGTAAAAGAATATGTCTCATGATTTTATATTGCTGCTTTTGCTACGTATTTAAGCAGAAAGTGAGCTAAAATGACAATTCAAAACCCAAAAGCATTACTGAAATTAAAATCCCTGAAATCTTAGAGTGAAAACATCAGGACTTCTGTTTTCTAATTCTTACCTGCATTAGTGAAATATATTCACTTTCACTTGCAAGAGTTTAACTCTTATTGAGTGTAGAATCTGTTTTATTCTTTTTGTTTATACATTTTTATTGACTCTTCAGGGATTTTTTTCTTTGTGATCTTTAAGAAAACAAGTTTCTATGCTTGCAAGATTAAGTAATTATTTTTATCAAGAAAAGAGGTAAAGGGCAGAGCAAAATTAAATATTCTCCTTCTAAAGGCAGAATAGAGTTATCTCATATAATTGCTTCTCATCTCTGTAACAGTTTTACAGCAAGATTCAGGATTGTTTTAATTTCTTTCACATTCTAGAATTTGGTTCGAGGTTGCAGAAAACACCATTATCTGCACTGCACCAGGTCTGCACTTAGTACAATGTATACTGAGGGAAAAGAGGATTATCAAATGGATGTCTGAAGTCAAACTGCAAATAGCTAGAAAGTTTCTATTGCCACTTCAGAAAAAAAAAATCATGATTTTTCCTGTCTTGTGGCAATACCCATTTTTTTAGCTCTAAAAGAGTCTTAGTTTAAGCGCCTGCCCATGCTGTTTCCATAACACAACAGTAAATTGCGTATTGTCACTTCTCATTTTTAAATCGGAATTTTGACTTTTCTGCTTCTGATCTTGTATTTGTTTAGCATGTGCAAACCAGAGGGTAATCAATGACGTCCTGCAATAAAGATGTGTTTATGGATACAGAGGCGTACAACCTTCCCTCATCTCAGGCATGGCTTCTCATTCTCATAGCTTATCACAGCAGTGCAAGTCTTGCGAGATCTTGCACCTGGCACCAGGTTACTAAAGTTAATATTTCCAGCATTGTTCATTGATTTTGAGCACATCACCACCTAAGGATCTATACGTACACAGCCTAAAGTTGAAGTCAGTAGAAGTTCACTCTTGCTGGTAGTTCAGATCAATGTGCCCACTTAGCCACCCAACCCACCAGTGTAATCTTTTCACTCAGACATGGTCTCTTCACTCAAATGTTTCATGAAGCCTGCTGAGTATGGCAGGGAAGGAATATAACTCTCTTCTGAAAAAGAGAGAAAGAACACCCTTGGCTTAAGGGAAGAATACTTTCCCCAAAGTCCTTCTGCTTCTTGAGCAGTGTGATAATGGCTGTCTTCCTGTACAGCATACTTTATTCAACATATGATACCATCATCTCACCTGCTGACAAAAGCCAGCAGAACTGACTGGATGTAGGACATAACAGATGGAGCACAGACTGCTACCTACAGCTGCCAGGACTGTGCTCTGGTTGTGTTGCGACTGAAAGGCAAAATAGAGTCCTCAGTTTAAAAATCTATCTATAAAGTGCTCCAACATCCATGGGTAAAGAGCTCTGTAGAAATGTCTCTCAATTAATAATGATGTTATTGTTAATTCAGCTGCCATTAGCCACCATCTGTTTTTATAGTTCATCTGCACTGCAATATTACTCTACTGAGACTCTCTGCTAGTCAGTATTGCTGCAGAACTGCTCCTTCTCTCCACTCTAAAATATCAAAAGGCCAAAGTGATATGGCAATGGAAAAATAGTTAAAATAAATGAATAAATGAGGCATGCATTTAAAAATGTCTGATTGCAAATTGTAGCATTTCTATGCATCAGTGCTTAAATTACATTTTGTAATGGTGAAGAAAAGAATGCAATTTTTTAAATTTTTTGAGAATTATCTCAAAATCTGCTTCATCTCATTGCATTGGATAATTTGGGGGGGGGAGAGGAGAAAGGGGTCACAGAAAGGTAGAGACTTAATGTGTACTTTAATTGTTTTAACTTTTGTTTTACTTCAGTTAAAAACCTGAGAAACAAGTTAAACATTAGTCAAAGTGGAACTGAATAGGAGTTATTTCTATTGATGTCAGTGGACTTCAGATCAGACCCAAAGAAAAGACCAGTCTTGCTGGTACTTGACTGATGAGGAGAAAAAGAATGCTACAATAAGATATGGAAGTAGGGCAGAGATTCTGGTCCTTGATCAGCAAAAGCACAAATCTGTCTTTAAAGGATTACCAGATTTTCATATCTGACCTTTTCCATGCTCAAGCATACACATCTGGATTATGTTACTCCAGAAAAACTACTCCCTGCACTTATCAGATCCTGGCTGGAAGCTGGTGGTGGGAAAGGGCTCAGAAGCATCAGAAGCAGCTCAGCACTCAAGTGGGAAGGGGACAGAGTGGCTTCTCGAGAAGACCAGGAGGTAGGGAAGTTGTCTGCCCTTCAGCCCTGAGCAAAACAAAGAGAAATATCTCTGTAAACTGCACTGCCTCGTGGATTTACCCACATTTCCTGTCTATGTTTAAACCAGAGCACAAATTCTGAAAGAGATTTGGCATTAGCACAGTTTTCCTTGGGCTAGTGAGCTCCCTCACCCTTCCTCCTCTACCTCCTATGCATATGTAATCTTCTTCTGGAATAAAAGGTTTTGGAATAGAGCTTTATAGAACAGCTGTTCTTGAATACCTATTTCAGAAAATATCCAAATTTAGAAAAGCATAGGGATGTCTTTCTTTGAGGCCCAACCCTGTGAGGTGCCAATGTCCCTTAACTGCTCAGCATGTCAGAAGGAGGCTCTTCTTATGCATCGGCATTGCTTAGTCTCTGTTTAATATACCACCAAGACACAGACACAGCCTGTAATTCCTGAGAAGCTGAAACAACAGAAGCTTCCTGTGGTCCTGTATTAACGCTTCAGAGGGAAAAGCTGCGGGTGAATGTTCACTCATTGCAACTTCTCATTCTCCAGCATGTGCCTGTATCAGTTATCCTATATACTCTTGTCAGCTGGAGATTTCCTGCTATTGAACTTGACCTTGGAATGTACTTTGTACCTTGTTTTGCTTGGAAAAAAGGTCTTAAAAGAATACACAGATGCTAATCTGAGCTAAGCTTGTATCTTAGGTATTCATTCGCTAGCAGGCATGATTTTTTGCTTTAGAAGAAAACTTCCAGACAAAGGATAACAGTGGTGTTTATTATGCACTGTTATGATTAAATATCAGTTTGGTTCTAGAAGTAGTACAGGAGCAGAAACAAAGCAAGCAGGATACATCAGGAAAACAGGAAGAGAAGATAATCATTAGGTTATTTGTTAATCATTATGACTATTGCTATAATGGAACTTGGGACTACTTGGCTAAGATCCTGTGTTTGCAGCAGATGCAATATAAACTGAAGGTTAGGTAGCATATGAGAAGAAACCAGGGCTTGCTACTGTGGTGTTGCACAGTGCTTTAGAAGCCTCAACCTTTGTAATGCTAAGGGCCTTCCACTTGCAGTTCTGTAGGTGGCCTTTCCTTTGCTGCTATGCAACCCTTTGCCTAAGCTCTTGTGGCAGGGTTTTTTTTCTCATGCAGTTGCTGGGTGCTGTTGCTCCCATAGCCTTGCACCTGCAACCCTGAAGTTGTTATGTTGGGTTTCTCACAGGAGTGACTGCCACCCGTTCTTTCTGCACCCCCCCCTTCCTACCCCTTGTTTTGTAACTTTTAGTTTACATTAGAGGAAAAACAAGACCTAGTGAATAACAAAATAGATTCTAGTGATTTAAAAATCCAGTAAGTATTACCCAATTCTATGCACACAGAAAGCTTAACAACCAATCAGCATGCAATACTGCCCCTATTAAAGCATGCTGCAATCAGTGCTAAAAGCATCATAAGCATGAGGAACAAATAGAGTTTGAGCAGCTCCTGAGGAAAACTATGCAGTTACTACTGGAAAAGTATTATGGGCCTGCTGTGCTGAAGAGGACACCCAGAGGAGTCACTTGTCTGGGAGACCCCATTGTTTCTCTTCCTGACTGGCCACTGGGGAGAATTTTCCCTTTGCCTTTGTCTTTTCTTTCTCTGTCTCTCTCTCCCTCCTTTTGTTTTTTTACTTTTCCCCCACAGTAACTTTTATCACCAGAGTTGATGTATTCATCAGCTATGAATGG
This sequence comes from Apteryx mantelli, assembly GCF_036417845.1. Taxonomy (NCBI): domain Eukaryota; kingdom Metazoa; phylum Chordata; class Aves; order Apterygiformes; family Apterygidae; genus Apteryx; species Apteryx mantelli. The sequence goes on from NC_089979.1 coordinate 113,069,135, forward strand.
ATGCTGCATATGAATCTTTGCACATGTAAGCCTGTCTCAACGTGCTTTGTGCACCAGCAGGAGGCAGGGGGACACTTTTCAGGAGTGCTGCCTTGTGATTTGTGGTTGAATCCACTTGCTTTGAATTCACACTGCGGATAAGAAAGCAAACCTAATGGCAAGGGGCTACTGTCTGGAACATCACATGTTTCTTGGTTAGTGAAGCTTTCCTGTACTTCTGACAGGCTTCCTCCACAGTGCTACTGACTATACATGCACAGAGGGAGATGACCCTGAACCAGAGCTCTTACTGTCCAACCAGGCAAGACAGATGCAGTAGAGGGAACGTATTACCAGTATAAGAAACCTTTTTAGCTTTAGAGAGGAAAACAGACTTTAGTTACAAGGCTTCTAATTACAATTGAGTTTTTCCATCCTAAGAATGCTGCAATCTTTATTTTAAAATTATAATGGTGAGCTCTCTGCCATCTGATGGATTGAGGCTACCTTACTGGGGCAATGTGGTGTTGTTCCAGCAACATGCATCAGCCTTCCAGGTTCTTTAGCCAAATGCTAAGATCATGGCAAATTAACTCTTGTTCATAGGGGTTACCCTTGTTCACCACTTGTTCACTTGTGGTGACAGGGATCACCTTGGTGATGTCTTTTTCTGGTGACCCTCCATCAGCAGACAGCAAAGATGGATTGGAAACTCTGCCATTCTTTCTTAGGACAATTCCTTTGGAGGCATAGGGACGCTGTGATTGTTTCTAAGCCATTCATCTTGTCTCTCAAGACATGGAAGAATAGTAAGGTGAAAAATGATCTTTCTCATCATTGAATTTCTCAGTAATCAATGGTCACTTTTAACAACTGAATCCTTTCAGCTACTGGCAAACTCTGTACTGGCAAATGGCGGATTTGGCTATTTCTAAATGGCTAATCATTGTCAAAACCAGATCTGATTGAAGTAGATGAAACATTACTGATGGAGACAAAAATTGTCATGATGAAGATGAGACTTTTTTGACATCTTCAGCCTCTGTCTTCCAAAGTGAAGCAAGGCTACCTGCACACTGAAGAAGCTTCCTGAGCTGAGTTTATTGCAAGATCAGAGTCTTAATTTTTGAGCCATTAACTATGATGTACATAATTTGTTTTGTCAGTATTGCAGAGAAGTGAACTGGTAAATGACACAGAAAGTACGTTAAGAAAGATTCTGGAATTACTGTTTTTTGTAAATTTTGTTTAGGAGCATGGAGTTCACTGAGGTGTCTGTTGACTATAAGATGTTTTCTCATCTACTTACCTGCGTGGTGGAACCTATTCCACTACACCAGATTTAATTATATTTAGAAAACCAGAACTGTCATTACTGGCTTTCCTTTGCTCAATCCAATGATGTGTTCATTCCACCATGAACAAGAATGATACTGTATGTTTTGCTAACAAAGCTATTCTCCTGACATTAACATTAGAGATATTTTCTGCCTCTCTAATGATTTATTCAAGCTCCACACACTTAAGTAACCTTAAGAAACTGGAGACTGAAAAATGAATCCAGGGAGTGTTTTACTATCTTTTGTTCTGATGCAATGTCAATTGAAATTGATGGGAATGTTTCTAGTTCTCTCAACAGGCACTGGATCATGTTCTCAGACATAGGACAAAGTGCCAAAATCTTACATATAAACAATTTTGAAACAAGAATTCAAAGTAGATGCCCTGATTAGAGACAGTTGGCCTCCAGTCTGAACAGCCTCAACTTGTAGAAGAGTTTAGATATAAAGTTGGAATGTCACATTCTTTCTCACAATAGCGGAGACATCCCCCTACACTCCAGTCAGTTCAGATCTCACAAAGAGAAAGATATCCTTTATATCATTTGTGAAAGAAAAGAAATATCAAAATTGTGTATATTTTAAAGCAAGATACTATCTCCCAGATTGGAAAAGTTCCAAAAATTCATAAATAAATAAATAAATATTAAAAAGGAGGGAAGGAAAACAGTCTCATTTTTACATAGCACATAGGCTGGGAAAGGATATTGAAAATCAAGTCTGGTCTCATGATATCACATACAGCTATACCATGTAATCCCATTCATATATTCATCTCTATTCTAATCTAATCTTATTTCAGGTCTTAGCTTGACTTGCAACACAAAGTGGGTCCAGTGTGGTTAAGGACATGACTCTAATTTAACCATGTTTATGAGTGAGGTGAGAACTGGCCTTCCATTTTCTTTTACATGAGTGATCAAGTGTGTGATATAGGCTCAATAAAATAGTGCATCCACACCACAAGTGGGATAAAGAGTGAAGATTGTAAAAAGGTTGGGGAATGGGGGAAGAATGTAGGGAGAACTGATAACTTGGTAGTGGGATGACAGAGAATACTGATATTTTACAAGCATACTGGAATTACGCCCAGCAACAAGGCAAAAGTTGTCCAAGTTTCTCCAGATAAGATAGGTGACAGACACAGCAAAGGAAGTGATCATGATTTGCCATTTGTTATAAAATCCTGCTTTCAGCTTGGTAATCAAGTACAAAAGATAGCAAGAGATATTTTATTGTAGCATTTTTCAACAGCATCAGCAATTTGAAACACAGTGTTCATCATCCTGTTTTGGCCAGAGCTCAAGAAATAATAAAACATCTAAGGCTGTGTTTTGATGTACAGTCTACATCTGGTTAGAGGGTATACATTCAGAACCCATCAACTAGTATTAGATCTGGAAGGAGAGCTCCAGAAGAGATAGTGTTGGGCTAAATCCAATAGCTCTTGAACAGTCAAAGTCCGGATGGAAGTAAACTGGAGTTCTGCACTCCTGAAAGTTTAAGCTGCTTTGTGATGTGAAAGAGTGGCCTGGCAGGAGTGGGCAATGCTTCTGGAGTTCAGGAGTTTTGGAGTTGCTGGGTGGCATAATGAATGGTTTTTGGATGTAAATCACTACTTATACTCTTTGCATATTTTCTATTCTAAAAGTGAAGAAAAATGAGAAAATCAAAGAGTTCAATGATTTTTTAATCACAGGAAGCTTAAGCAAAGTAATTTTTAAAAGTTTCCATTAGGCAGCAGGCATCTGAAGTGGTCAGGAAGCACACACAAACATTCCTATGGTATTAAGCCCACTTAACAGATACATGAGCTGAAGGAGAAAGAAGCTAAGTGACATACACAGGATGATGCAGGGAATATGTGGCACAGCATGGAATGTGTATTTTGTGGAGCTTTAACCAGTGTGTGGATGCTTCTGTTCTGTCAACAGCTAATTCTTTCCTCTTCCGATTATATATATACACAGACATACATCCCAAGAACTTGATACATTACAGAAAAATGTGCTGAAGACAAGTAATGCCCCATCACAGTTAATAACATTTGAAGGCTTTAATGTGAACAATAGCATATGTCTGTTCTGCAGATTTTTCATTAAAGTACATAGACCGATTTTGGGGAAAAAAATTAAAAAGAGATTTGAGGAAGTAATAACCCAGAGGTTAAAAAAATATTGATTAGGAAAAATATTTTTTCATAAAGATAATATTTCTCTTTTAGCAAAAAGAAGCTGCTTAGTCTCCAGAAAAAGAAAACAAAGTATGTTCTGAAGGCACCCATTTCATTTGTTGTGAGCTTTGTTGAATAATGAGCAGAACTGTCATTTGTCTTACAACCTTCTCTCACCTTACCCATCACACTGAAAGATTTAAAATTCTTCTGGAAAGTCTGTACCACTTCATTTATAATGCTGAAAAAAAAATTAAACATCAACTTTTAAATACTTTTGAGCATTTTTTTTTTTCAATCTAACTACCTGCCCTTTGGTGCCTAATATCTTCTTAAAAGATACGACCTGGTAAATTTAGTATGGATTACCACAGACTGCATTTACTTCTAATGAGACGTAGTTTCTCCTGATCTTTTTCATCTATCTTCAGAGAAGAAAGATAAAAAAAAGAAGCTTGTTTCTGTCAGAGTTCGTTCTTTGGTGTCAAGGAAACATGCTGGGTTTTTTCCTTCTCCATCTTCTAAGTTTTCACCTTGATCTTGAAAAATATTACAAATAATCCGAATGCATATATTGCACTGCTGTTTTGTAAATTTAAACTGAATAGTCAAATAGTCAAAGATAATGATAATGATTGCTGGAGAATATATTTTTCCATCTTTGAGCAATGCATTGGTTGGTACATTTCCAAATTTCGGGAGAATAGTGGGTGACGTGTAGAGTAAGGTAGATGCAAATTAAGGCAGCTGAATCAGGGGCCTTCTGAGGACTTCAAAGAGCTCTGGATTGAGCCTCAAGTTCGTAGGACTTTTCATCTCTAGATATCAAAATACTTCACTACAATCAGTACATTTCATTACTTCTATTTCATTGATGGGGAAACTGAGGTATAGAACAGTGTAACGAGTCTCCTCGTATCATTTAGTGAGTCAGTGGCACATCACAAGATAGCATTCAACTCCTGTGACTTTATCTTACTATCATCCCAATCAATTTTTCTCACAAAGATTGCCTTAGGAAATAATAGTTAGGCTTGTTACTCAAGTAATTTTGATCCCCATTTGACAAAACTTCAAATTAACATGGCATGTATCCGTTGAAAGAGCAGATCTGTATACTGATCCCTCAGGACTAGTGCTAGATATATTAGAAAAACTCCAATATCCCAGTGTGCTCTGCCTGCCACCGCCAACCCTCATCATGGCAGTTCACGTGCATGTCTTCCTATCGCCCTTTGATCTTCCCCATCTCTTACTAATCCCAGCTACTTCAAGGGATTAGACAGAATTCAGATGAGATTCTGTGTTGATTAGAAGTCTGTTCTTTCAGACAGAAATTGTATGCTCTCATCTATGCTCGAAAATAAGTAGCATGCTATTGTCACTACCACAATATAGATAATTGTAATAAGGATGCTCATAAAATAAATAACAAGATCTTTGAGTGCCCCAGTCCTGTTTCTTCTAAATTGTATCATCTGTTTTATATGTTCGGGGCTGGAATGTCTCCATGATGCTAAATAGTTAAAGGGGAAGCCTGGCACTTTGTCACAGAGAAACATTCCTAATAGCTGCTGTTTAACACATACCACAGGGAAAAAAAGGTTGTGAGTACCCCATTGGATGAGCAACGGCAGTTAACTAATAAATACTGTTCCCAAGTGGTTCACAAACAATGAAGTAACCAAAAAGAGCCATGTTAATTTCTATTCTGTTTTCAAGCAAGAGAACAAAATCAATATTCACTTAATGGAAAAAGGCAATACTTGAAGCAGGCCATCAAGGGATGAAGGGCTGTCCTGTAGCTGAAGCATAAGGCTGGGAGTCAGGAGATAGAGATTTTCCTTTGTGTATTTCTTGAGTGAATTAGGATTGTTCTTTGCCTCAGTTTCCCCACTTGAAAAATGGAAAGTTCTTCCTCATGGATGCTGCATGAAGCTAACAGATGATAACATTTTTCAAGCACTGTAGGTATTTTCTGGCCTGGCCGTGAGCAATGTGGAGAAGAGTGTTGCTGGTAACCTGTGACTACCAATGCTGACAGCAATCCAGGCACAGATAAAACTGAGGCCGCTTCTTAGCATTGTACTAAAAATCTACTTAAGTGAAGTGGGAAGGTGAGGACTGGCATTCTCCTGCTGCTATGAATGCGTGGCATGCAATGGTTATAGCCCCTCAATACCTGACCCAACAGTTCATAAAAGTGTTATTATCCACAAAATACCTTCTTTGGAGCTAAAGAATGAGAAGAATGGAAACAATTTATTGCAAATTCAAAAAACTGCTTTTGGGGAGGATCTCATCCTATTATTGCCATGTGGCAGCTGTATTTATCCACATGCATTGTCGAGAGCAATCATCTTGTTAACATTTTTATACTATAACCACATGCTGCAGGAATGCTGTGTATTCTTCTAAAAGCTGTGCAGCCTTTTCTCTATGAAATACTCATATCTTTTAAAACCTTTGGAGGTGAATCACTTCCTTAGTAAGGGCTATTGACTTCAGCAGGGCTGTTTATGTTTCATTAGTTTTGTTTCCATGTCAGGGGTTGGTGGGTTGTGCAGCATTTTTTAAATCAGGAGCCTTTAGATAACACAAGTTCAACAGCCTAACATTTGAATTTGCTTAAATCTGCAGATATATTACTAGGATGGGGTATGCTTCCCACATCAAAATAAAACTAATTGAGAATGTATTTCACTAAAAAGGTATTCCACTTCGTGGTGGAGGGAGGTAAGAGGAGATACTTAAATAGTCCATATATTACCTCAGGCACCACTTACAGGCACTATCCTGCACCCCAGGGACCTGGATTTTGACTCTGACATTGCTTCATAATAATCAAGGATTGTCCTGGGGTGAACTGTCAGACTTCAGCTATGTGGTCTAGGGTCAAATCCTGAGGGGATATAAGAGGATGGGAAAAGATGGGAAGGAAAACATAGCTGTGAGAGGAAGAGGGTTGATACAAGCAGGTAAAGATGTAATGAAAAAAAGAACTGTTTTTAAGAGATTTTTTTTAAGCTAGGTTATGATTAGAACATCAGAAAACACAACACAGTGAGGATTGTACTTTCAGTAAATGGAAAGATTGTCTCATAGGTATAGGAATTTGTGATTAAAAGGCCCAATGGCAATAAACTGATGGTCTAATCCTCAGTTATGCTGAGGCCTTTTTTTTAGTTTCCTGGCAATGTAAAAAGGGTCTTCAAGAGGGTGCAAATATAAGTTTCACAGAACTGAAGGCTCTCTTTCACAGCCAGAATCAGGCAAAAGGACCTTGGGCCAATAAAAATCAATCCTTCTGTGTAATGATTAATAACAATCACCAATATGGCACATTTTCTGGAAGTGTAAATGATTGTTTGTGTGAACGACATACACAACTGAAGGAAAGTGGAGTTCACTGAGACAGTCATGGGCTTATTCTGCCAGCCAGGATCCATTCTGCACCTCACTCAAACAGTGTAGCACCCCAGGATGGAGGTAGCACCAATAACTCAGAAATGTATTAGCACTCATTGGACTGCACAGGCTTGTGCCACATTTAATTTAATGTTTTGGGCTAAAGGAAAGTTAACTGGGATTCTCTCATGAATGAAACTGGCAGAATCTCTCCCAAAATGAAGACGGTTCAGTTATGTTGTCATAACTGAGAATAAAGGGACGTTTGGGTGAACTCTTGACCCCTTTCTGATGAAAAGCAAAACTCCCATTAAACTCAGTGGAACTAGAATTTTGTGTCACACCTGTCAGACTAAAGTATCAACAGTTATCTGCTTAAAAGAAGGCTAGTTGTGGCTTAATTAATATATTCTGTTGCTTCTCCTGCCTCTTCCATTTTTTTAGTTCTTTCTTTCCTTTCACTCACTGGATCTCAGTTAAGCAGTATTACAAAATAGATACACAAAGATAGAAAAGTTAAAAATGTACTTCAGAATGTTAGAGTAATATGCTCTATTCCTATAACCAGAATATTATGCATGGAAAACATACAGTATTCCCGAGATAGGAACTCTGATAACTTCATCAATCATCTCCTGTACATTATGTACACTATTTAAGTAAGTGGAAAGCTTAGTATTTTTCCTTGAGGTTAAGTGTATGTCAAGAAGAAGAAGAAGAAAAGTGTTTTTCACTGTAAAAAAAATATAGATTTTCCAATTATCTATTTAACATTGACTCCATTAAAAAATTTCAATAACAGAGCAGATCAGAAGTGGTGAGGGGAAATAATTATAAGAAATAATACTTGTGAAGAAAAGGAATAGGAGAAAGCTGGACCAGGCTTTGGTGATTTGACTCCTAAGAGTCAAAAGCAAGATACAAAGGAGTTCCAAGGAAAATGGAATTTTCTGTATCTACAAGCTGTATCTACATTTTATCTGTACCTAAATTTTAAACATTATGGTTTCTGACATGTTAATTACCTGAAGCATAATGAGTGAGATTTTTAAAAGCAAAAAATGGTGGTCTAAATCTCTTCCTACTAAAATCAATAATAAAACTCCTATCAACTTCCCTGGCAGCAGGGATAAACAGCTGCTTCTGAAAATATTACTTTATAGGGGCTTTTTGGTGTGTGGTAGGAGAGGGCTACTTTGCGAATACATGTAATCTGTAAGGTTTTCACCTTGAAATCACAGGAAATATGAGAAGTTCAAAAAGAATACCACTTTTGTTTCAGGTGGAAAAGACTTTCAAAAGAACTGCAAATCTTTAGCAGTGTGAAGAAGTGGCACAAAGAAAGTGATTTACTGTGTCTTCAAGACAGCCAGTGAGGGACCCCAAGCCAAATATAAGAGAAGCTTCATATTCCAATGACAGCTCATCTATCCACTGTATATATAAATATCTGATATTTCATTTTTCTCAGGATTGAATATGATGAAAACTTGCTATGTTGGTAATCTGTTTCTTCAATAGTTTTGCAAAATACTTGTCTAAGGTACCTGAATAAATGCTGCTGCCTCTGACTCTTCTAGTGAATGTTTATTAACAATGGAAAAACCCTCATCATGAATGAAATTTAAGATTAAAAGAAGAAAAGTTTATGTTATATTAATTTTGCTCTATTGTATCCTGAAACTTCCTGTTTCTTTAGATTAAAATGCAAGAAGACAAATCATATTCAAAATATGTCTGTGTATCACTGTAGCACAGATAGCATAGAAGATTGTTATTGAATAGGATTTGGAAAAGAGATTTTTGTAACGCATGACTTTAGGTAAGCCATTTGGAAAGATGCTTTTCAAAGAGGTGGTCTGTTTTGAAAGGAAATGCACACCACACAAAGCAATTGGTAAATTTACCACTACATCATTTTCTGGTTACCCATGATCAATATTTGGAAGTAGCTGAGGCATGCATTTGTGAAAGCAGCAGTATATTACTGAGATTTATGCAGATTTGTAATAACCCAAGAAATATGATAGCCCACTTGAGTAATATCCCTGTATCTAGCAAAACCACAGGACCTCAAAATGATTCTGTGTATTGTCCATACTGCCAGTTTGGCTCACTTTTTCCCTCCAGTGCCATGGTGCATCATCCAAACCGTACACATATGTGTTCAAACCTGGGCTCCCATCTGGAGTGAGGAAATGAGTGCCCTCTAAGACAGTTTGCTCCAGGATCTGCTATAGACTGATAATATCACAGTAGACCACATCAAGTGCAGCTCCTTCCCCCTGAGACTGTCCTCCAGCACTACCCTGCAGGCTTTGCACCTTCATATTTTCCTTAGTGTCTCCTCCCTGGACATGAAACCAGTCTCAGCATCATAAAATAAGGCACCACCAACATCATTTTGGGTACTTACAATTGGAAATTCATGAAAAAGCTAAGCCAGTCTGCACCAATAGGCTAAGGAACCGGGGTTCTCTTGCTGGTGCAGCCTGGTTATAGAACACAGACAGAAGTGTCCCAAGAACTCTGTATTGATGAGGACTTCATTGTGCCAAATAACATACAGAATGTAACAAACAGTTCTGTTAAGGTCATGCTATAAGGACAGATACATTGTAAAAATTATCTTAACCTAGACTGAAGGTTTGAAAATTGGGATTCTAGATTTTCATTTCCAAATGGCAGAAATGTTAATAAAACTACTATAAAATCATAAATTACAGATTTAGGGTCCTGACTAAATACATATTTTCTTTAATAATTTGTCTCACTTATAAAGATGGACAGCAGCTCTTGGCACTTATGAAGTCCAATTGCTAAGAGCTAGAGAAACCTAACTATGAACATGAGAATCACATTTAAGCTAGCTCTTGAGACTCTTGGACCAAACAGTATCTTAAGACTGTTATAATCACTATAGGTTAATTTTAAATTAGGACAATCTGAGTGTTCTCTTTGATGAAAATGCTCACTACTCAAATTATATTTCTGTATGACAATGCAATATTGTTCTTATTAGAAACAAACACTAATATTGCTTTAAAAAGATGAAAATAATGAATAACCAGCTAGGAGAACATATAAGTGATAAGTGAGAACTGTTAAAGGAATACCTAGGACTCCACAACAAGACAACAAAAATCAAAATATCCTCATGGAAGTAGTGAAAGGATCTATTACATGTTTATATCTATAGATTTTCCTTTTTTATAATTTATTTCAAAGAGAAAAATTCAGTGACAAAAAATTTAAATTAAAGCTAGGAATCATAAAAATATATATTATGGGAAACAAAAAAAGAAGTCAACAGTAGAAGAATTAAAGACAATAAAAAGGAGTGTTTTAATTTTATTAGGAAGGAGAAGGAATCCTAAGAAGGCATGATAGAAAGAAATGGTAGAATTATTCTCAATAAAAAATAAATACAAAAGTGGTCAGTATTTTGCATTAGTTTCATATCGAGTCATGTCCTGATGGACACAATTCAGGAAAGATGGTAATATACTGGATGTAGAGCAGACAATGGTCACAAAGATGATGGGCAGAACATAAAACAATGGCATCTTTATATTTAATTTAATGAATGACAATTAAGAAGTGACTTCATGTTAGGCTACAAGAACTCACATGGGGAACAGAAAATTGATAATACAGGACTCTAAAGTTACAGATAGAGGATGACATAGTGGACATAATGAAGTGGTTTAAAACTAAAGTTAGATAAATTTAAACTCAAAGTAGAAGTAATGAGGAATTGTTACCCTAGTCCTGCAACACTAGATCCAAGCAGTACTCCTCAAAACTGGAGGAGATTATAGCAGATCAGTTTGAAACAGAAAAAAACAAAGAATTTCTTTAAGCAGTAGGAAGAGAACTTCTGTGATTCACTGCCTCAGGAGACTGTGGAAGCAAGCAGTATCAGCAGGTTCAAAAGAGACAAACTCATGAACAGCAGGTTAATTAACAGATACTAAAAAGAGTAGTCAGGGATGGGCCTTTTAACATGCCTAGTTCCATTCAGGCAGATGCTGGGGTGATGCAGGGGGAGTGGAGTTTAGAAGTGGTCAGGCTCGTGTGCTCTCCCTAAAGAGCATCTCTTATTGCCATGAATGGAGACCAAGTACTGGGCTAGCTGGATCATCCTTCTGACCCACTAAGAAGTTCCTTTTACATTCTTTTTTTTTTCCTAGCAGTAAGTATAATTGCCCTTGAAGTGGCTTATCAAAGATGCAGTGCGTTCCATATAATTGGTAATGTTATGTCAAGGTTAGAATGTTTTTATAAAAAACTGACACAAAGAAGAATTAATTCAGGTAAACCTCATGGCCCATGTTATGGAGGAGTTCTGATTAAATCACAATGCTATTCCCTTCTGGCTTCATAATCTGTAGATCTATGAAATTATCTTCAAGTATAATAATTTTTCAGCTTCAGACTTGCTCCATCTTTCCCAGGCCCTTAATGTTTTTAACTATAAGGTTTTTAAGAGGGTCTCTTACTACCTCTTCCTTTATATATAACCTTTGTTTATCTTTAATAAATGGATAATTGTACAGGCTTTATGTTGTTTACTGTTCTTCACTCTTCATCTTCCCTGTGTGCTCTACGCTGCAAAAAAAGGTATCTTTAAATAAAGATTGCCTGAAAATGGAGAGGTGAGATGAAGAAAGGGAGCAGAAGGGACATGGAAAGGGAGTGAGGGTCAGAGGAAGAAAGAATAGACTAAGGAAAACGTTATTCCTCAAGGAACTGAAGATAATTTCAGTATAATTTTGAAAAGTCTTAAAATGCCAGGGAACACAGAACAACTATTTTAAAGAATTTGTAATAATCTTTCTGATACTCTTATTGCTCTCATTTTCTTGAAAATGGCTGATCATTTAAACTTAATTTAAATGTGCTGCAATGGTGGGACATAGCAGTAACAAGTACTTCCATTTCTTACCTTTTTGGTGATATGACAACTTACACGGAAGTAAACTTTACAGTTAGTATGATGCTCATGTGGTACTACATGTTTAACAAAAAATATATTTATTTATACTTGTTAATGACAATCCTACAAAGACTTACACATGAGCTTAGCTTTATGAGCATAATTAGCCCCATTGGCTGCAGTTTATCTATCCATGATACAGGAAGATATTCATATGCACAGGACTTTGAAAAATCAGGGCTTTTCTATTCATGACTCGTAATATCTGCCCCAGGAATACTTCTATTAAAGAGAATGACAGCAACTGGGGAAGAAAGTATCCCTATATTTGCAAGAGATTTGCTTAATCTTGCTTCAAAACATTAAACCATATATATTTAGTATTCTGATTTATAATTGAGAGGGTTTTCATATTCATTGTTCAGATACTTCTTTCAAGAGGAAACATCATAAAAGAAAGGTTAAAAGTGAACTAAGAAGAAAAAAGTAAACATTTGCAAAACAATATAATGCTAACAGGTAGAATAGGATCCTTTTTATAAAAAGTCTGGAATTCCTGAACATATTCAAGGTTACATTCATGGAAGCTATGGTACAAATTGGAAGTATGTTCACAAAAATAATTCTTTGATAGCAAGTGAAAAAAGAAAAGCCTTTGCAAGTTTCTTTCTACAAACAAACAAACAGAAAGAGGAAAGTCTTTGAACTTCTATTGTTCTGGCAACAATATCAGCTCTGTTTTATCTAGCATAGTGTTTTTAAATGCTATTAACTTACAGACACCATGGTTTTTTTTATTGAATAAGTAGTGGTGAGAGTGGAGAGAACCCAGCTGAATATTTTGTTGGATGAATCAGTCCTATCTGAAAGCAGCTGAGAGCTCTTGGAGCCTGAAATACAATAATCTCTACCAAATGGCATGGATACTTGCTACTTGTTACGTTTTGCAGTAGTCAGAAAGAAAGTGTGTTAAAGTACAAGATAAAAATTCTATCAGTATTGGGAATCTGAATGTTGGTCAAGGTCCAAGTTTCAATGATAATTCTGATTTCTGTGGCAAAAGATAAATTAGAAACTCCTGACAGACTTTTGAATTTTATAAAGCTGGAAGTCCTGCATTCAAACATGGGGTTATCAGCATCCTTTTATCAGAGCCATGAAGAATTTCCATCAACTGGAAGTTCTGCATTAACATAGGTACTACGAACATTGAAAGTATTGCAGTAAAGCTAAAATCTTTATTTTAGTGTTAAGTCACTTATTTTCAGTGAACCAGGTTAAAACTACACAAAAAACGTACTGCCAACTGCCAGACTATCAATTGAGACGTGTCTGAGCCAAAACACTGTACCTAAACTTCAAAATATTCATAATCTGACTAGTGGTCCCAAATATCTCTGACTTGTTGAACGGACTTAACCAAAACTTCAGATCTATGTGCTGGCAGACAATGAAAGATAGTATTTTTTACTGTTAGGATAGAACATTCACTTCCCTTAGGCGGTGCTGTATTTTCCACTTATGCTGAACTATGCTTAAGCATTTTATCTCCAAAGGTTGACTGGGATATTCTCAGGCATGAGCCTGCAGGATGCTGAGTGCTTTGTGGGAGGTGCTGAAAGATTTTAAATCCCACTGACGTCATCGGTACTTGATGGCTCTCAGCACTTTGGGGGGGAGGTGGGATAGAGGGGTGTCAGAATCAGAGGCTGACAAATTTTCCTGACACAATGAAAACCTAAAATCATGGCAGACTGAATTCATATTTTAAGTCTAAACGAGAAAAAAAAAAAAAGTTTTGTGCGTTTCTGCCAGAAATAAGTAGCACATTGTAAGTAAATCCCATTGTTTATACCACTTACTCTATGTGTTGTGAAACAAGAACAGCTGTTTCTTGGCTACTCTGTTTGTAACAAATGTACCGTTAGGTGTTATAATAGCAAAGTTCACAAGATCTGCCATCCCTTCCATTACACTCTGTTTTTCTTGGCATTTATAAAGACTGTTATTAATGTTCATTCCAGTTTAAAAAATGCCACAAAATGTCTCAGTTTAGGGGGAAAAAAAACAAAAACAAAGAGCAAAAACCCCCTAAGTATTTTTTTCCTAAAAGTGGAAAAAAGCATATCAGAGAAAGTTTCCTTTCATTAGATATACACAGTCTTCAATTACCAGGTAAGACAGCTTGTGCATTACATATTACGGGACAAATCCTAGCTACATGGATGGCAACGGTAGATTTTTCATTGATTTCAACAGGACTTCATTCCTCTGATACATGGGAATCTACTTCTTGTTCCCAACCTAAATGCACTGATAATAGCTGCTACCTATTTGATCTCATACCTTTAGTAGCTCTTTTTCATCTTCAGCTCCTATTTGATTGCTCCTAGACAGCTCCTAGATTGAAGAAGCCAAGCTCTTTTTGTTTGGTTTTCTCCAATACGACAGACCCTAAATTTCTGTGAACCTTTCAGTAGTCCTTTGCCCCCTTTCAGTTTGAATTAATCTTTTTGAGCAAAGGCGACTTGAAATTTACTGTTAGTTCCTGATGAGGTCTCAACGTCTTCCACAACAGCAGCCAAACATCTCCTTCTCTGTAGATATCCCTTAATTTAAATAGCCAGGATTACATTTACATACTCCTTAGCCATGGTACCCTCATAGTACATAGATGTTTGGTAATAGATCAGAAATGAAGGGTTTTCTTGTACTATGTCATTTCCAAACGCAACGTATTCATGATAGTTATATCTACATGTTCTTGTACTGACACCAACTGTTAACTTTGATAGTTCTCTCTCATCCCAGTGTCAACCTCTCAGGCTGTTTTTAAAGGACAGCCATATCTCTCTCAGTAGAAATTCTGGCTATTAGTTTCTAAATGCATGACAATGATATGATGCATGATTTTCATATCCATAATGCTACTCTCTGCAATTAACTTTCATTGTATGTCCTTACGTTCATTCAGTTCTAGTATAATACTCTAAGATTTCTCTTTCATGGCCGGAGCTGACCTGCCTATTCTTGGCACTGGTCCCGCGTGTATGGACTTGGTGCATTAACTGCTGCTCCACCTTAGATACAGAATAGCTCCACTGACAAAACCTGAATGATAGGAAGTACTGCCAGTTGCCTTTTAGCTTGGTCATATTTTTAAGGTAAAAAAGTAATTTGAATGCAAACAAGGTGTTCAGATCTTAAGTTTTAAAAGAGGAAATGCAGCAGCTCTTAAGAGTTTTAGAAAGAAGCTTAGATTTTCTAAAATCCTCCTCCTCTCACATGCGTGTGGACTCTTTCAATATTAACAAATCCAGTAAAGGTACAGAAAGAACAGGACTGCTACGTGTCTTGCCAGCAGATCTAACTGAAACTGGAGCTGCACTTGATCGAGGGGTGTTCAGATAGATGCCAATAAATAGCTGTTGTCCTGAAGAATGGACAGTCTAATATGAAATGTGGCAAATGCGGGAGCTGGCTCCTGGCATCACCTGCACCATCGTGCTGGGGCTGCTGCCCAACTGCCACTCACCAGAGGCACCTCCACTGGTTACTGCCTCCGCCATCTTGAGTCTTGCCAAAGGCGGGGGCTTTTTTGGGAAGCCCGACCTCCTGGCATGCCATGAATCTAGCTTAAAAAGGTCTTTTGCTTACAGTTAAAGGAGAGCGGAAGGAAAAGGAGGCGTCGGGAAATTCATGGCATGGCATGGTGCCCTCCTGGCCCCAGGCTCGCCTCTGCCCTGCCGGGGCCGCAGCCGACCGACGCCACCGTTAGCCGCCGTTAACGGCCGCCAACCGCCCCGCGCCGCCCCGCGGCCCCTGGCGCCTCACGGGACCGAGCAGAGGCCCCTCGCACAGGGGCAGGCATCTCCCCCGCAGCAAATAAACAGCAAAAAAAGCGACGGGTGAAGAGGGAGGGAGGGGAAGGACGGCCGCAAGCCTCCAAACTACATCTCCCAGAGTGCCTCTGCGGCGCGCCCGCTTCCTGCGCCTCGCATGACGGCTCGCCGGGCGCGCCATGGCGGAAGCCGAGGAGAAGGTAGAGGCCGTGAGGAGGCTGCCCCGGGGGCAGCGGGCCGGGGGGCCTCTGAGAGCAGAGGGGTAGTGGGGTAGCGTGTGCGGAGGGGGATAAAGGGGCTCAGCGATGCCTCTTGGGCGGGGTAATGGCCCGCGGCGGCGCCCTCCCCTTCCCCCGGCTGCTTTCCGCGGGCGCGGAGGGACGCAGCGGCCGCCTGCTTGACTGGGCTGAAGCGGCGTTAAAACGCCACAACGGCCCTCGCGAAGGGGGCGGCCTGGCGGGCCTCCCCCTGGAGCCGCGGTGCCTTGAGGCCTGCAGGCTGGCCCTGCCGGAGCGTCGCAAGGGTCAGGACTGAATCTTGCTCTAGTGTTGTAGCTCGGTTTGTGCATATACGTGTAGATGTGCAGCAGAAACTACGCACAAAAAGAAGAGCTCCGGAGATCTTTGTGAAAGTATGAAAATGGTTGACTTTAAAACCATGCTGTGTGTGAATGTAACAGCAAAAAAATATTTAAGCAGTTTTTGAAATGTTCAGTCATGGTTCAGTCTCAGAAAACAGATTTTTTTTTCCCTTCAAAAATAATTTTTTTCTCTTGTCTTACTCTCACCAAACCATAGAACTGGTAGGGTGTTAGCATCATAATTTTTTTAAAGTTTTTTTTTTTGTTTGTTTGTTTGTTTAGATATCCCCTCATATGGGACCCTTAGCATCTAGGGGTCAGATGTGATGGTGGGTTTTGAAATGCAGCTGGTGTCTGTGTAGAGCAAGGATTAAGGAGCTGAGGGAAGAGAAGAGTCCATTTAAAATGGTTGAGAAACTCTCTTTTGGAAAGTGGTACAGAAGATATGGGCAAATTCATCTCAATAGTGGAATTTCTTTCTGAGACAAAATTTGAACATTTGGGTGTTTATTCTATGACTTTGTGACCCATGGTTCTCTGAAATGACTTTCCTCATAAAACACTGCTCTCCCAAGAAAATGATAAAAGCTTGAAAAAAAAGTGGCTTACTGCTTTCAAAACTTTTTTATATTTCATTACTGAACTTTTTTTTTTGGCAGTGCTGGGCAGCATGACTTTTGTCTCTGTTGAATGCCTAAATGTGAGAGTTTTTAAATTCTCTCAAAGAAATCAGTCTTGATTGGAAATTGGCATTTGGTAACTATGCATCTGGTTTCCACCTTTCCTGTTGCCGTGGGTTTTATTGGGCAGGGCTGGTTTCTTCTGGGGAGATTTGGTTGTCTGATTCAGCAAGTTTTTAAATGTGGTAGCATTTAAAAGAATTTTTGGGATAAAACCAACTCTGATGAAACTTCTTATCTTATTTAAAAATGTAAGAGATTAAAACAGCCTGTGTTTTGCTCTCTTTGAGCTATAGTGTAAGAGTTATCTTCTTCACTTGTTTGTTTTGTATGTAGAGTATGCCTTCCCCTACTGAAAGGGATCTGTAGGTTGTCTGTGGAGGTAAATGATGGCACAGTTTCTTTGAAATTCAGGTTTTATGATTTTCCCCTCCCAGCAGATTATGGGCCTAAAAAGATAGTTGATAACATCTGTTTTTGTGAGGGAGGGGAAAAGGGAAAGCCCCATATCATCATACTGGAAAGCTGGATTAAGAGTTTATTGAGAAGTTATGTTGGATCTTCTAAGTGAGTGATTATAAAAGTCAGAGGTTATTTTACATTTCTGTGGTTTTCTCATCTGTGTTCCCTTTTTCTATTCTTAGGCTGCTTGAGCAACAGCATTTGCCAGCTGACTGAAGTGTACAGTAACAGCACTGCTGATTTTCCCCTAGAGTCTGACAGACCTACCAATGACAGTTATTCCTACATATTTTGGGATTCTGATCGCCTGCTAATCCCTGATGAGGGATTTCCTGTTCACAGTTATGAGACTACTAAAAAGTAGAAGTGGGGGATAATCCTCTTGGTTCATACATTTAAGGGGGGAGAGGAGGGAATAACAAAACTCCAGGATGGTTATAACTGCAGTTTGGTACTCTAGTTTGCCTATGGGAGTGGGACAAAAATCTTTTTCACAGCAAGTCGCTAGCATAGTGGGTTAGCAGTTGCTTGTGTAACGGTCTAGCAATTGCCTGTCTAAACACCTTCAGCTAAATTCTTGTCAAGGAACAAATACAGTTTATGCCTTTTTTTTCTAAGCTAGGACTCCCTTTGAATTTTTGCATGTCATTCTCTTTAGTAAAGCATAAAGGCCCTGAAGCATTTAAAATATGCCCGTGTATATACACAATTTATGAAATCTAGTGGCTGCAATTGCAGTGGCTTATGAGTACAGTAAGGAGGGATATGTCCCAGATTTAAAAAAAAAAAAAAAAAAAAAAAAAAAGAAGAAGTTCATATTTTCTTGGTTCACAGAGCTTGGTTATTTGAGTCAATTTCTGGTGTGTCCTGATTTTGTAGGCCAAGATTTTGCAAGTTGTTATTTGCAAGGGCATCTTTGGAATTTACTGTAATCTCTGTTGTTTTAAGTGACTCAGGAGGATGTAAGGATTGACTGGTATAACAGCAAGACGGCTGTTACTCCACTGTGTGTGTGTGTCAATCTGTCTGTGTGATGTTATGCAGTAACCTCACCTTGAAAATTCTTGTCCCCGGTTTTGCCTACGCTTGTGTTTTGCTGAATAGCCAGAACAATTGGAAGCATGGGAAAATAATATAAGTGATGTAGCTGCACTAGCAAGTCTCAAATGTACCAGCAGAAATGTCACTTGCTGTAACAGCTTATTTTGTTTGGGAGTGCAGGTTAATGTTTTCTTTTAGCAAACGAATTCTTCTGTTGATATAGAATAAACCTGCTCTAAGGTTCCTTGTTTGTGTAGCTTGACTGGCACAGATGTAATCAAAAACCTTTCTAAGTTTAGGCAGAGCTCTTGGAAAAATTGGAAATATCAAAATGATAGATCTAATAGTTTTACTCTATAAAGGGCTGATTAGGCATCTTGTGCTCTACAGGAATCAAAGGCAGTTTTGCTGTTAGGAATCTGGTGATGTTTTGCATTGTACCTTGTGTGTTGTAATACCTTAACCTGTAGGCTGTTGATGTAACATCACTATACTTTAGCTCTGTCATCATTTGGTTGTTGTGGTTGAGTAGAATTTAACATGCACAGAGATTCTGTGTAATAAAATCATTATGTCCCAAAAGGTGACTGCATCTTGTGAATAGAGACTGTGAGACTGACTGGCAGCCAGTTATACTTCCAAAGTCAAATCTTAGCTTGAAGGGATGCTAGGATTTTACTGTCTCTTCATCTTCCCTTGCCTCCCATATTTCTTCTTGCCATTCCTGAAATCATGTCATGAATATAGACTACACAGATAGCCCTTCTATGGGATGTATGTTTTAGAGGTAGACCTGATTGCAGTAAACAAAGTATGGGAAACAGATGACAGTAATTGTGGTAACACCTTACCCTGAGTTTCAAATAGAAAATAGAAATGTTGCCTTTCTTTTCCCCCATACATATCTCTAATCAGGTGTGATGGTCATTAAAGGTGAACCTCCAGTAGTGCAAAGGAGACATCTGCTTTCTGCCTTGAGGTCACAATAAGTGCATTTTATAAACAGGGAAAATAAATAAGTGTGACAAACTAAAGATGACACTGGTCATCAGTGCAGTAACTTTTCTTCCCCTTTCATTTCTCCTTACACTGTTGGTAACTGTCTCTTTTTTGGCTTCTCTTGTGAAATTCTGTACCTATTTATCTTATTGTCCAAATATTACTTCATAAAATTTGAAACACCACCTCTTCTCATGCTCATTCTTTGTTTGTATCATGAGTTGTTAAAATGCTTACATTCACTGTCAGCGTATTAGTTGTAACCTTTTATTGCTATTGATAATGATAAATACATTAAGTAAATCTTCATTTTGCTGACCTATTTGAGGAAGCATTGCGTCAGCAGATTTTACCAGTGGACAGGTGAGAGATTAGCAGGAGTTGACTTAAATTTTTTTTTTGTAGTACAGTAAGATTCATCATCTTGCCAGAGAGAGGTTTTAAAGGTACAGTTGCGTCAAAGGCAAGAGAAAGGCACTTGGGTTTGCATTGGTGAGGGATGGGAAGGAAAAGTCATTAAACTCGCATTCTTGATGGATTTCTATGGAATATGGTTTGAAATTAGTTTTATTTTGAGATAAGTATATTGATAGCTGAATACCAAAGCCAGTTTATGGATAACTTGAGAATGGCATTCTGCCTTGTGTGTCAAGGCATGGGAAGTTGCTTTGCAGAATTTGTTACCATTTCTGGGGGAGATAGTGAAACTTTCCCTGGGACTTGACACTTTTTCAGATGATGCACTTTGCCTTCTCTTTTAGAGTAACCAACAGTAGTATCGCAGTCAACTGGTGCCACTGAGTGTCAGTGTGGCACTAAATTACAAGTGTAAGCACAAACTGGGTATGAATGTGGAGGATAATCATTTCTGACATGTTCAGAATCACTCTGAACCTCCGAGCTGCTTCCACTTTGTCTTCTGTCTCTTAATGATGGTTAGAAAGGTACTTAAGAGGGGGAATATTGCTCATTTGTTTAGGTTATATATGTACTTACCTAATTTTCCCTTTGTTCTTTGTATTGTTTTCAGGAAACCAGGTCTTATGAAGAATCAACAGATGAATCTGAGGTAAGCCTCCTTAAAATGCTTCATACCTGAATTGGTTTCAGTGCTAGTCCTTTGTCAGTATGGAGGGAAAAATATTACCCTTATTGGTTTGTTCTGACAGCTGCTTATTTAGAAGTTGTGCTTGTACTATAGTAGCGAATGTTAAGCTGGGGTTAATGATTAAAAAGGAGCTGTGGTTTGCTATTAAAATGCTACTTTATATTAAAAAAAAAAATCACCCAATTTTAGTATAGTGAGTTATATTGGGAGAAAAATTCAACTGCATGCACTTCTGTTTTGATCAAATGAAAATTTAATTGACATTGTAATTATATATGCAGTAATACTATATTCAAGTAATTCCGGTGTTGTTGTTATATCTTTACAGTCTGTGTTTAATCTTGTTCTGTTGAGTCTCTGTTCTTGAGATGGCATTGTGCCAAAAATCTGCTTATGCTCTTGAGAGGTTTGCCTGCCTTGCTGTAGGTTGCTGGAAGAAGTGGGGGTACGGAAAGAAAGGAAGCTGCAGAGAATTCAAGAATTTGTCCTGGGACAGCAGTGCACTAGCTCCAAATCTATCTTGAAGAGACCACAAGAGGTCTCGTGCCTGCTTGACTTTAGTGTGGTCTACAATGACTACAGGGAGGAAGAAGGGGGGAGTAGTTGAGCAGCTGCAGTTGTGACTACCAGAAAGGACAGAAAACTGAGCAGGGCATTACCTTGACAAAACATAGCATAGTATCTAAATGAAAGTGGTTCCTCGTCTTCGGAAACTTTAATGGACTGTCTGATGGTAAGATTTTCTTCACCTAGAGCCAAATATTCATGCTTGGGATCTGGGTTCAAGCACTGAGCATGCAGAAATCCTGATTTCCAGGATGGTGAGTCCTGCAGAGGTGGTGGTGGCTTTTGAAAGAATCTTTTGGAAAGGATGGTGGCTGTATATTTTGTGGGATAACTCCCCCTCCCCCACGCCTTTCTTGGGGGCTCTTGCTTCTTTGTATTGGTACACTAGGGCATTCCTGATGAGAAGCAGAGATTTCTTTGGCAGAGGGGCCCCTTCAGGCTACTGCGTGGAACAGCTGCTTTGACCAGACTTTTTTTGCCCAGCATGAGATGATTTCATTTTAGAACTGCATTGCCCTGCAACTGGGAGTGATGTGCCTGGGACTCTATGATACGAAGTACGCATAGACAGTGAGTGTGGCAAGTACTCAGTGTTATGGAGAATAGTAATCTCTCAAGGGTTGACATTCACAAAATAGTGAATACAGCCATCTACCTGTCAAATTTCATGTTCTTTAAAGCCTATTGCAAGAGAGAACTTTTTTTAATAGTATTTTAAAAGCTTCTCAACATTTCAGCCCACTGCAAATACATTTTGACAGTAGAATTGGTCAAAGATGCATTGCAAGGGGTTTTTTTGTGTGTTTTGTTTTGGAGGTAATTTTTTGTTTGTTTTTAGCCTTTAGAGAAATTAGGCATTCTGCAGTTTTGGTGAAATTGAAGGTTATAAAATTTCAACAAGCCCCTTGTTTAAGCTGATGTCTATTTTTGATATTAATTTCACGTATGAAGAGATGTGAAAAGAAAATATTAATATTGAGAGTGTGGATGTTGGATCTAAAGAACAATCCAGTGAGAACACTTTCCATGAATTTTCTTTGAATAGTCCAGTCTGTAGTGTCTTGACACTGTGCAGCTGGCTGGACAAATGATACTTTGAAACTATGCTTAAAAAGTGTTTAAAGGAAGTATTGAAGCATTTCCACAATTTTAATGTTTACATCACTCACTAAACTATTTCTAGTAATCATTCAGATAGAGTTAAGAAAAAACAAAAATAGTTTTAAAAACACAAAGTCAGTGTTGTCAGTGATTGCTTGTATTATTTAAAATATGGACAGGGATAAGATTGAACTGAAGGCTTCACTCTTGCCTCTAGTGATCATAAAATTGTATGATTTCTTTTGGGTGTCTCACAGTTTGGGTAAATGGGGATGGATTTTATGGTTACAGTACTGGAATCCTGGACTCTAATCCTTGCAGTCCGTGTCCTGGTTTATTCATCAATAAAATATATTTATGGCATAGATTTTGTAGACCTGTGTCTTCAATCATAACAAAGTTGTTTGCATATACAATTGGTCTTGCAGTAAAGGTTGTCAAAATTATTTTCATAAAATTGAAAATAATTACTATTGTTTTCAGAGGAAGTATGACACAGATGTCCAAGTTATGCTATAGAAAGTTTCTCTATTGTGGAGGAAGATAAGTTATAAGTTCCTATTTTTGAATAATTAATATCCTTGTGGGAAATGGATATGTAAAAAATTATTAAATGTTTTTGTTTTCTATGCTGCTATCCCTAAAGACTTCAACACAATGATTCTTTCTGATGCAGCAACTCCTTTAGTTTTGTTCCTTTATTAGCTCTTAACAAATAACATGTTAATCCTAACTTGGTACCTGCTTGATTTGTTCTGAGTGGAACGTTCTTTAACAAATGTCAGGATGCTCATTTGCCCAGACTTGATGGTAGAGCTTTATAATAGGTCTCAGATGTGAGATTCTGCAAAAATAATGTTCTTGAATGTACATCAGCTGAGAGACCTTCATTGCAAGTTTGGTTCCTACTCTTGGTTTCCAACTGAATTTGTAAGGCTGCTTAAATGTGTTTAATGCTGTCCAGCTGTTTAAATCAGAATGGATAAAATCAGAGGTATTAATTAGCAGATGCAGTGCATAAGTTCATATATTAAGCAGACCTTTCGATGTAGAGATAGTGGTAGTTATTTGTATCAGGGTTTGTGGAAATGTAACAGATTTTTCTTAGTAACTACTGTAGAAGTTAAACTTTTCCTTCATATCCTTTTATATGATAAACGATATAAGCTTTTTCATATGGACAGACTACTATTTATTCTACCATGATATGATGAGAAAGCAGTATATCTAAAGCTGTATTTTCATTCTCAAGAGAAACCTACTTGGTTTGCTAGTATTTCTACTGCAGTCTGGAAGCACAACCATTTTCTTTTTGTATCTTCTGTTTTTTTTTGGTTTTGTTTTTAATTGCATTTATGAAGTATATTTGTTTTACTTCTCCCTACCCTGACTAATCATCAAACATGTTGCATTTAGGTCGGAGCCTGAGTTGGTTTGTTTAGCTGAAAAGTCCTAGCACAATGTGGTTTCATTGGCTTATTTAATTTTATTTTACAGCACCTGGAGCTGCATGTTTGGACTGTCACATTTGATGAGACCTTAAAAATAGACAACAAAGTAATCTGACTTTTGGCTGTTCATAAACTGTGGAGAAAAAAGTCTGAATAAACTATGTATAGCCTGAATCCGAATTTCTGTTTTCAAATTATTTTTCTTTCTTGCAATGTGTCTATTTTTGTAAAATCTTACTTTTTACAGTTAAACTGTTTTCTGTCAGGCAGGTACTTCTTAGATCTTGCTAGCTGATTAGCAAAAGATTATACTAATATATGTATAAGTAAATAATTAAGCTTCTTCACTAGCAGTGCATCATGATGTTAAAATGAGATGGACAATATTTTTCTTGACCTAAAGTTGTTGCTGCTGCTCAGGTTGTACATTTGTCGTTGGAAGCTTTGTTTTTAATGAGAGAATCCTGTTATGCTACATAATGGGCTGTTATGGAGTGTTTTAAACAAATTTTTATTTTAATTTAAAGCAAGAGATCTTTTTGGATTTAAAACATGGGATAGTGATAGTATAGAAGCATACACAACGGCATGTATTGTGGAATCCACCCATGAATCACTTGCATCCTCTGAAGACCGGAGCTGCTTTTGTATCTGTTAATTCAAAGCAAACTTATTAAAAATCCCACCTGAGCCTCCCTGAAGTTTATCTCTCTGAACCTCCATGCTGTTCTGCATTGTGTGGCTAGAGTGCGTTGATTTACTAAGCCAGTGTATTGTAGCGGCACAATACGAGAAGAGTCACGATTCATTTTGAGACATTGTTATGAAGTTTTGTGAGGTCAGGTGAATGTTATTTTTGTCTTCACTGTACATAAAGCGCACAAAACATTCCTGTTCAGATATAATTTGTACTGATAAGAGCATATATTTATATTGCATCCTGGAAAATTACTGGTCTGCATAAATTAGTAACAGATATTTCAGGTAACTTGCATGTTATAGATGAATGTCTTGAACCATGCCTCCAGGATCCAAGACCTTCAGCATCTGTCACAGCCTCAGACTTTATGTACAGGTTAATTATGCTCTGCCTCTTTCCAACCCCCCTGACACCCCATTACAAAATGGAGCAGTAGTTTCCTGCCTCTGAGAAGTAATGAGAGAATATCAAACCCCATTTATAAGTGTGAGGTATTGATAATATGAAATCAGAAGTAGCTGAAAATAGAACCTTCATACTTGATGAGGGAATCAAAGCTCTGTACTGAAATGTGGTTATTTATTTATTATTTTCTGCTTCTTTCTAATTTGCTGCTGCAGCTTTGAATGGATTGCCTTTAGTCCAGTACTTATTTCTGTAACAGGGAGGACCTTTTCAAGAGCAAGTCTCAGTGGAATCACACAGTTAGTGTTAAGTCCTATAAAATGATCCTGTAATTATGTAAGTAGTTCCACTGACTTTTTTTTGTTTGTACAGCACTGCAGTACTTTTTTGTGGTGGCCTATTAAAACAAAAACAAAAGGCAGATGTGTGCAGATGTTTTCTGTCAAAGTTTTTTAAAAATAATCCTTTGTTTTATCAGAATTAAAATGTCTCTTTAATATGTGCATTACTGTTTTTTGTAAGGTACTTGTGTGGGGTTGTTTTGTTTTGTTTTGTTCTTAGTGATTATATCTCTCCATTGTAGTGTTTCTCATTGTGTGTTTCCATTCTAGCACTTCCATTTTTATGTCTCCTGGTCTTATATTTTCTGGCCTGTTTTCTGATCTTCAATCACTGGTACCCCTGTGAAAGAGATATGTCTTTCATTTAGTGTATTTATTAATTTATTTATTAAAGACTGTACTAATAAATTCTAGGAGAATTTGTAGAGGGGAAAGTATTGTAGAAATTCCTTGTCAACCCAGTGCTCAAGTGACTTGTGTTAGCCTAGAAATATTCCTCACTCAGATATACTCTTTTCAGTGACATTGAGGAGATAGTGCCTTAATTCTTTAAGGTTTTGAAAACTGTGATCTGAGCATGAGCACAGTTAGGAAATACATAAACCTGAGAAAGAGGCAACTAGAAAGCCTTGATGTTTTCTTTTCCTTTTCAGTGCACTCCAGATCTTAGTTTTGTAGGTTGGGTCTAGATTAGGTCAAAGCAATTAAATCATTTCAAGTAAATAAAGCATCTGGTAGAAAAAGCTCCTTGTCATCCTTTATTTCCATCAAAATGTACTCTCAATATGGGGTGTTGAGCAGTGGGCTGGAAGAGGTAAGCAGTTGTGTGGCTGGTAGCTTTTGAAGGGGCATCACCATTTTTGCAACAATGAAAAAAAAGAATTAAAAGTAGATTTGGCCACTCAGAGTTGAACTTGCTACTTTTCGTCTCCTGTGTGACCTTTGACAAGTCATTTCATTTCATCCTATCTCCATTCCATACTATTGAGTATCTCTACACTAGCTTGCCATTTTTTTCTTTCAAGTGTTTCGAAAACATAAAAAGGGGGGAAAATGCTCAGGAAGCATAGTTTCACATACCTGAGCAGTCTGAAGAGAGATTGCTTCCCCCTGCATGGCTTTAAGTGAAATTGGCCTTTTGAATGAGGATGGAAGGAGAAGATATATAAATTCCAAATAGAAAGTTCTCCTTGTTATTAATGAGAAAATGTATCATGCAAATAATTTATCAATTTGAGTCAGTAGGATGAGCATTGTGAATTATTTATTGAAGTTTAAATGGAATCTTTTCATACCTTAATTTGAAAAACAAGTTTGCAGACTCATAACTAACATTATAATATACATCGTTAGAGGATTGACTTGCAGGAAAAATGGATCATTGCTATATTCTTTTAATATCTGCTGGTTTTGAGTGAAAATTAGATGCTTCATTTAATGAGCTATTAATATTAACCAGAAGTGCCCATTCTATCTACCTGTTGTGGAATGTATAAAATGTAAAAGTGCTGCTGTGCATGTTACATAAATTAAATGCAATTGCAAAGCTAGTATGTTTACAGAGTATGCAGATGTGGCCTTTCTGAAGTACTAAATCCATTGATCTGGGTAGAATAACAGTCTGGGTTGGCGAAAGGAAAGTAGAGGGGCAGTTCAGTTATTTTCCGTCTAGCTCTTCTGCTGTAGTGAGTGAATGAAAGTAACTTTAAAAACTGCACTTCCCAAAACTGCACTGTAGGGTATTCATACACAGTACATCACAAGATGGCAACTGGACTGCTCGGGTAGTGTTCATAAGGGAAACAAATGTTTGCTGAAGTTCCTTACTCAGCGAAAGGAAAGTACAAGTAGAAATGTGTAGTTTCATTGGGATTTGAACTGTCTTTGGTTTTTTTTCTCTGTTAGAATTGGATTTGGACACAGAAGATAAAAACACTCTACCCTGTGCTGCCCCAGTATGGTGCAATTGATGTGACTGGACTTATAATGTGCTGATGAACCACTGAAATGGATTTAAATGTTCCTAGGGATTCTTTGCCACGCGCAAAACTGCCAGTGCGATGAAACAAATTGAAGGCAGTTGAAGTGAAATCAAGTCATACTGTATGGACTTTATTTTATTTTTTTAATGTGCCATTTATGATGATTGCTCATGAACAGTATGCCGTCTCTGCGTTATTGCTGCTTCACAACTTGACTGATCTCCAGCTCCTTCAGACTTTGAGTGAATCTTCAGTTAGTGTTCTGCAAATATAGTGTGACTTCCTTTATACCACAACGATTTTGAGAAGAAATAGTGCTCTTTGCTTTGCCTTTCATCTGTGTTATTTCATACTCTGAATGCGGTCTGTTTTAATGTAGATTCACAGGCAACCATATCATCATAATTCCTTGCTCCTGGTGTATATCTGCATTTTCCAAAAGAGGTCAAGGGATTAAATAAATCCTTGCAGAAGATGTGTATGGAGAACAGAAAACTGCTGTGCAAAATTTCAACATCCTAATCCATGTTTGCCAATTTTACAGCCAGATACTGGGAAGATTTTGGTGATTTGCCTCTCAAAGAATCATAAAGGAACTGCATGGGAGTTTACTCACTTCATTTCCTTCACTGAGATGATAATACTGTATTTCTGCTGTAGAACTAGAAGACAAGATTTTTAGCAGCATAAATCAGAGATGTGACTTCATGGTTTAGAAGTTTTTTGTCCTTATGCTTTTTATTGTCTTGTATGGCAGTGGTTGTAGAAAAGAAAATAATTCTTGTACAGGTTGGAAACTTGAAAGAGTTTTTAGTATTTATTCCAAGTAATCAAATATTTATTCCAAATTATTTTAATTCTCACATTTATATAGTGTCAGAATACAGCAGTCTGTGCTCCTCTGCACTCTTCTGCAAGTGTTCCACAAAACTTGTTTAAATAACCAGGTCTCTTCTGGAGAAGACAATGTGTCCCCATTTCCATCCGCAGTAACTTGCGTCTTTGTTGATGTTACTACCCAGGATGTCACTTGAGATGAGTAATGTTATAATATGGCTCTGTATGGGAAATTGGCTTTCCAAACTTTGGCTAAGCAAGATAATAAACAAGACCTTGGATGTTGATAGCTTTTATTCAATATGTATCTACCTGCTTTTGAACCAGTAACTTGAAGATGAAAGGCTGTTTCCTATTCTGATTTACTACACCAAATAGTTCTCTGCTTTCTTAAAATTTTCTTGTGGGAACACTTATCAATGTGAAAGCTATAGAGAAAAGGGGGTTACATTCTCTTGATAAGTTTTCATCTCTAGAGGGTCCAGTGTAGTGCACAATATTTAAATTCAGCACAGTAAATATGCCAACAGTTTGCAACCATGTTTTGTTCCCGTTCATGCACTATGTAGCAAACTAGGCTTTTGAAGCTTAAAGGCTTTAGTCTGAGTTTTTCTTAGCGCTCTTCTAGTGTTAGAGATTTGATTGCATTGAGAGAAATTAAGTCATGATCCTAATTCTGAAAATAGCATAGGTCATCCCTTTATCACTGAGACAGGAACAGAAGTCTGGGAGCTCTATTCTAGGGATGGAGAAGCAGCAACAACAAAGCTGTGCTTGGCAATAGTTATGTATTCCTCTACTAGAATTCTCCTCGTTTGCTCTGTGTCATGTGTTCTTTCAGCACAAATGGATATATCTGCCAAAACAGTGGAGGACAGAAGGTTTTCTTTGGGGCTTGTTTTTCCTTTCTTTTAAAGAAGTTAGGGTAAGACCTAGAAATGGGCAGCAGGTAAGGTGTGGTGTTTGCATCATTTTAAAATGCAGGTATCTGTTTAAAAAGGAATTATGGCCTCATCTGCTTAAAGATCTTTAATACATGACTCTGAGTTACCTTTTTAGGAATGAGTGTACTTTTAAATCACGCTTTCTTTCTGTGTTTCTCAATTTATGCAAGGTAATGATCTGCTACTTTTTTTTATGAAATGAAACAATTTTGGCAAATCTTTGTGAATTTCCAGCTACTATTTATCAAAGATAACAATGTTTTTCACAACTACTGGGACCTAAATGCTGCTTTTGAGAAGAATGTTTGAGTTTGGCCAGGGGCTTTTCTGAATCCCATGTCAGAATGGGTGGCAATATGTTGTTTTGTGCAGGGCTTTCATGAAAAACTGTAATGATAGAAACAAACATTGAAGAAGTCAGATGTTATAACGGAAATGTTTGACTTCTAAAACTTTCATAAGGCAAATCTCCCTCCTCCCCTCATTTCTGGCAAGAACCGGCCATTGCCTTCAGATAAAGTAAGTTTTCCAAATGATATTGAGGAAGAGGAAGACTTTGCTGGTATACATGCTTAATGCAGCATGTGTTAATAGTGGGTAAGGTTACTGAGAGTTACTGTAAGGAAACAAAAACATTTCTTTTGGGGCAGAGGCAAGCGGATAAATATCCAATATATTGTTGGATCCCTTCTTATATTGATTAGGTTATATGTTGATTCCAGTATACAGGTTGATTCCAAAACACAGATGAAAATCTAAAGCCAGGAGGCGTAAAGCAAGAATAGGATTTATCAAGACTGAGCGTTTTGTAACTGCTATATGGGAATCTGTAATGGGGAAGAGAGGGAGAAGGCCCATTTACCCCATCATAATTATAACCAAGGTTTTGTCACACTTAAAATTGTGAAATAGGGTAAGCCATTTAGTAGATTAAGATTTGGAGGGTTTCCCCCCCCCCCCCATTCTTTTACTGAACAACCTTTTCTGAGTATCTCTAAAAATAATGAGAATGAAACTTTCAATGATGTGACCAAACTCAGGAGTTTAAAACATGATCTAGGGTGAAAGTTGAAGAAATCTCCCAACTGTATTGCAAGGTTATGATGCTGCTTCATTAAATCCATCAATAGACAGTATCAATTTATTACAGCTTGCCCTTTTAATAATGTCTAAAACCACTTTATGAATATTAATCCTCCTGCATGTGTTATGTCATGTGTCACTACTGTGTAATGTTTTCATTTGTAGTGGATATTTCCTAAATTTTTTTTAATTCAGTGGCCATATTCCCATATATTGCAAATGGGAAGTATGTTTATTTGCATTTGTGATACCTGACTTACTAAAATAAAATTGCTTTTGCCTCCCGTGTATTTGAAGTGTATGTGCTCTGATAAGGCATGGAAAGATGACAAGTAAGTGCAGTATGGCAATGCTCTGCCTTTCCAAATCATCTTGTTCAGGGATCTTTTTCTCTGTGTTCTCCCAACGTATTGGTCAGGTGGGTTGGGTGTGCTATTGGACAAGAAGCTACATGCTGCTTTTCCTTAGACACAAAGTTAATGTGTTTGCTGAGCTGTTCATGCTGGGTTTTGGTATTTTGCAAACAAGTGTTTCATGCCTTATGCCAGATTGTAAGCAGTTGTTAAACTCTGTTGTTTGAAGAAGGAGGAGGAAAAAAAAAAACCAAAACAAAACAGGAATGCTGCTCTGCCAGGAGTGTTGCCTGGCTAGAAGGGAGCTTGCCACTGAGGATGTGGTGGCTGTGCTGCTTTGGAAACTCTTTGAAGGGTAAGAAAACAGGAATTGCTGGGGGGCACACTGGAAGGTGCTGAAATTGGGAGTAGGAGTCCTGGCTAGGAGGATTTGAAGTGTTTGAGGGGAGGGAGTAGGTTATCTGCAAAGGCCAATCTGAGGTTCACCAGGGGACAAAATAGAGCAGGTTTGGAAGGGGAGGTCAGGGGAGGGGTAGGTTGTATTTCCTTTTGTTTATGAGGGTTCAGGACTCTGCTCTCATAAAAGTGGTGGTAGATTGGGAGCCAGCACCCGTAAACTGTTAGCTTTGGATAGCTGGAACATAGGGGGGATTGACGGGTGTTTGTAAAGTAGGCCACCCTCTTCAACCTCGATCTCTAAGGCCACAAGTCCAGGGAAACACAATAATGTTTTAAGTTGGCTCTCAAGTGTGATGGAGTTAAGAGAAGAAAACCTTCCTATAACCAATTTTTCCCAGCAAAGTCAGCAATGCAGAAGCATACTTGTGGGTGGGTAGAAGCCAGCATGCTTTTCTGTATTCCCTGCCTGCCCACCTTTCTTTCTCCACATTCAGCAAAGTGAAACAGTAGTTGTGTGGCCATCTGTTATTCCTCTGTGAAAGCTGCACACCTCTAGACTGAGCGAGTCATAGAAACCTTCTGTCATATATATTTTTTTTTTGGTTGGTTGTTTTTTTTTGCCTAGCTTGGCACCCTTTCACCCCCAGATTGGGGTTAAAATAATATTTCTAAAAGAGTATGAGAGGGAGTTGCTCACCCTGTATCTAAAAGCTGTAAGACAGAAGTGGGTGGCTGAAT
Organism: Apteryx mantelli; assembly: GCF_036417845.1. NCBI lineage: Eukaryota > Metazoa > Chordata > Aves > Apterygiformes > Apterygidae > Apteryx > Apteryx mantelli. Next base: position 113,100,587 of record NC_089979.1, read on the forward strand.
CAATGTAGATTCTGTTTTGTGTGTTTCCTTCGATTGGTTTATCTCCTGGCGTGTACCATTTTCCAAGCTACACAACATCATGACAGGCAGAATCATTTATTTCCTTTTCCATTGGCATTGCAAGACCAAGGCGAGACGAGCCTGTTGCACAGAGTTGCAGTGAACAATTGTTGTACCTGCAGTTTCATTTGTACTTCAGATTGAAAAGCCAGTTTATCATCCTAGGTGAAAAAAGAGTGTCTAACTGATAAACTAGTTTACAGTTTATCAGTCTTAATTACTACCTTTAGGTACAAAAATGCATAAAATCTTTGTGGTTTAGCATACAGTTGTTAGAAGAAGTAGATCTTGCTGTGGAAAAGCAGTAAAGAAGCAATTTAGATATGATGCGCACAAACATTCCTGGAGCGCTACTGGGAATATGGAGACTTGTGTCTGGTAATCTCTTTATTTGGCTTTATCTGGTTCACACTTAGGCTAAATATGACCTGGCTAGAGAGAACTAGAGGTGATTGTTTAATGGCACAGTGAACCTGCTTTTGTGAGATACTTGGATAAGTCTTTTCTCTAAAGAATCGGGGGAGTAGGGATTAGCAAACCTAGTCAGGTATGTTTGTAAATCAGTGCTTCAGTATCTCTTGATTCAGTATAAAGGGAGATTGTCAGGTCCTAAAAAGACCTGGGACCTGACCTGGAGAAGATAAAAGTTGACAAAAATCATGTAATTTCTTTACCAGCCTAAAGGAGGCATTAAGACCAGTGTTACAAAATAAAAAAAATAAATGGAGTTGACTTCTTTGGTTCTACTTGAAACTTTCACATGGTTCTGAAACTAATAATTCTGGAAGTGTAACAGTTTCATTCTTTTTCTTCTGTGCAATAGTGATGACTGCTTTAAAATGTCCCAACTTCTCTGGAGGGTCTCCACGGGTCTCCACAGATATTTCCTGCATTTAAGTGTCAAGAAGAGTTAGTCTTACAAATTACAAAGTAGCCTCTTCTCACTTTTTAGCTGGAATATTGTCTTGCTCTTCAGCAGCATTCATTTCGTTTTTAATGAGTTTCTAGAATGTCTCTTAAATGTTAACTATTCAGATGCACAGCAGCAGAGCACTTTAAATGGCCTCTAAACTAGCAGGAAATGAGCCACCTTAACATTTTTCTTATAATTTCTGAAATCAAGAGGAATTTGAAAGAAAGTGTGAAAGTCAAAAATGAAAATAAGCTGTTTGGTTTTTGTTTTGTTTTTTTCCTCCTTGAAGGCATGGCTTTTTGAGAAGAAACGTGTTGCTAAGGGCCTTGTTGAAGTAGGATGCGAGTGTGCCTCCTTTCAGATCACTATAGTGATTAGACCATGGGTATCTTTCTACCTGAGTTTAAGTACGTTGCAGGGTCAAAACTTAAGAGTGTAAGCAGTGCTGGAATGAGCACCTATAGTAACTGGAACTCTGCTGGGAAGTGGATGGAAGATGGTGCAGCGAAGACGAAGGGCACTTGTCTTACAATGCATGCACTGTTTATTTCCATGAAGGCTTTGAAAAACTTAGAGGACAAATCATGTAGGAAGGATGACACTTTTCTGTCCATGTCCGTAACATAATTAGAGTATCTGCAATCCGTAGAGCGTGTAGTTCATGTGACAGAGTATCCTGTGGGCAGATCCTCTGCTGCAGGCGCAAACGCGCACTAATGGAATAACTCAAGGAACTGCCCACAGGTTCATTCTGGAAACTTTCTTGGTGAGGACTGATTTCAGACACCCCCCCCACCCCCCGACTAGGGTTACCACTGTGGTGGTTCCTATAGGCAGAGCTAGGAAAGACAGAGGGAGAACAGCTGAAGAAAGTTGTGCACTTGATTTTAGAAAGGTGGAAGAGCTTCCCTCATGGTTAAACTGGCCTTTCGAGAGCTTATTGGCACATCTATAGCTGTTCTCAGTTTCTTAATTCAGCCCTTGAAGAAGGGTTGGCAGTGAGTTTCATATTTAGGTGCTAGGCATGGGAAGAGGAATTTGATTTATCTGAGGAATTCAGCACTGAAAGATGTAAGAGCTCTTAATAGGAAAGAGTTTAGTTTGGTCTTACTAGCTAATTATAGTAAATCTTTCAATTGGAAATGTTCTTTCAATGGGAAATACTTATGGATACCTGGAGAAAGGTCTTCAAGGCATTTTTTGAGCATTTTTACTGTTGGCTTCAGCAGTAAAAGGCAAATAGAAAAATAAATATAAAATGAGTTTTAAATTAGCATTCCTGTGGTTGAAGAAATGTTGTTATTTATTTTAAAGCAAACAAAGGTGGCTTTCCCACTTCTCAGCTATGTGGGTCTCTTTGCCTTTCAGAATTTAAACCTGCCATTTGTGGAGTGCTTTAAAAATTGTGTGTGTGGTGTGGGGTTTTTTGCATGTTTGTTTTTCCTTTCAGTACGTTTGACAAGAGTTTCAGAACTTGCTGTTGTGGGGTTTTCGATTTTGTTTTTTTATGGCAGAAAATACAGAAGAAGTGTTGAGTGGTGGTACAAGAAGCAGTGCTATGAAATTTATTTTCAAATGTTTAGATTCCTCTAGGATGGTTTAAAGGACTTCTCTTTAATTAGAAGTGCCATACACTTAGTAAAAATCCATGTTAGTTGAGAAATTGATCCCCCCCTTTTTTTTCTTTTCTTTTTTTTTTTTTAAGGAAAGCTGTGAGTTTTCTTGTATGGGGTAAATGTCACTGTTTATATCTTAGCTTTGCTGCAAGTCAGGACTTGTACTAGTCCTCTAGGTTGTCATAGAAACACAGCCAACTGTCATCTCAACTCAGGCTGCTGATGGTTTTATTTGTAGGTTTGCAGGATTATTAAAATTTAACAGAAATTATTGATTTGCTTTTTATTAACGCTGGCTTGTGTTTACTTTAGAAGTTCAGAGTGCCGTAAAAGCTTTTCCTGATAGAAAAATACCTTAAAATGATTAAACTTTGATATTCGGGATAAGAGAGCATCAAATGCATTTAATATATGAGCTACAGTCTGTAGCAATAGAGAAATCTTATATTTTTGCAAATCACCTTTTTCTTTGTTTACAGCAAAGCCCTCACCACCCCCTTCCAAATCACCTTTTAGCTTGACTTTTACTTAACACGACACCTGTCAAGAAAGTGTGAAATGGGTACATCGTTTTGCCTAATATTAGAAGTTTCCGTTGTATTTACTTTTTCTTGAAGCCTGGCAGAATACTTCAGTGCACTGACTCTTGAAAGTGTATGTATTTTGTATATGCATGTGCAGGAAAAATTATTTATTTTTAACTCATAAATAAGACGGCCGAAACTTATTTTCAGTAACTTTATCTAATGGTCCATGGATGAATGCTTTTATGCAAAATACTGGAGAGACTAGAATTAACTTTTCACATTGGTTGCACATTTGATGTCCAGACTTCCGCAACATGTGGGATCTTAGAAAGACTAGATGACTGGAGTTCAATTTTTACTTTGATGGATTTATTCAAAGATTACCCATGCATTTCAAGTGTAATCTTTGTAAGAGATGTATGAAATGCAGTAATGTATTAATTGCTGTAAAATGGACATATACATCCTTACTCCTTCCTTCCATCGTGTGTGCTTTTTTTTTTCCCTTGCCTTTACCTCAACCCTGTAGTCATTTATTAAGGATGTGTAGGCACAAGTAATTTGGCTGATTTATATACAGCCCTGTAATTTGACATTGTCATTCTGTCTAGTAACAACTTTGTTCGGTGTTAGATTTACTGAATAAAATTGTTTCTTGGTGGACATTTTGACACCTCACTTCAGACAACTACGTCTTGGATTGCTGACATCCCTATATTAATCTCATTTGTATTCTGTCACAAAACTCTCAAATAACATTTTAAAAGATCCTCTGTTTGCAGCATATGTATGAAATAAATGCATGGTAATAAATATTGAATGTTTCCATAGTTCCATAGGGCTTTTGTGTTTTTTATGAAAGTATGTATGTATTAACATGGATGATAGCAGCATGCGCTGAAAATGGCCACAACGTTGAACTTGGAAAAGACTTGTTTTAGTACTCCAAAGGCAGTTTAAATAAAATAGTTTATTCTTCAGCTATCTCTTTTCAGAATTTATTCTCTTTAGATCACTAGGTACAATAAAATGTTGCACGAATGCAGTGCTTCTGCTCTAGCCTGGCATTGTGCATTCTTGTACGTGGTTTTTATGCCAGGATTGGAAAGCAGCGGTTGGTGGGGAAAGCAGGAGCTCCTTTACTAGAGCACTGCACTGGTGTATTCTGGTTGCTTAGGAATGAAAGAAATGTTTTACGTGGGAAATACACTCAATGGGGGTGTGTTCACTACAACTAGCAATACGTGTAGGGGATTGTTACTGCAGGTATAGTTTCCCAGTGAGGAAGAAGGGGTGTGTATATATATAGGGATGTGTGTGTGTGCATTTATGCATGTGTAGTATTAGCTGAAGCTTATGAAATCCCTTTCTGGCATTGTATTTCAGTAGGCCATCTGTTTTGGATAGATGCCTATGAGCAGAGTGCTATTTTGCACCTTGAATTTCCTTTTCCTAAAAGATAAGCGTATTGGGTGTTTTTTGATCAGTGAGCTTGCCACTTTTGTTTTCTAGCTCAGTCTCCTCTTTGTTCACTCTGTGCCACTTGATATGTCTTTTTTGGTGTGTCTAAGTAGTGATTGGGTGATAATACCTTACATGCTTGAAAGGAAAAACAAAGGAAAACTTAGGTATTTTTCAGGAAAAGTTCCTAAAAATGTAATAGATGGTTTAGGTGATCCATAGGAATATACTGTATCCTGTTCCTTTTTCCAGACAGTTTCGAAACAACATATTTATACTTTTTTTTTTTGAACATAAACTCATTGGCGAGTTTTATACAATTAAGTTATTCTTAGTGGGTTCTTTTTATTTTTGTTCACAGCATTTTGTGTCTGTCCTTCCTACAGAGGTGCAGCATCTTGCAAAGGCTTTGAAGTTTCTTGTAACCTGCATGCTTCCGCTTAGAGTTAAATGTGGCTATAGTGACATATTTTATTTTATCATCATCAACTTTTCCATACCCATCCCTTTTATGTTTTTTCTTCCAAATTGGGAATGACTAACTTTATTTAACTAAGTACACATATTCTTTTCTTCCCCCTGCTTTTTAGAAATCAACTAAATGCCTCTTACAATGCAGCTGAATAGATATGCTGTTTTACAGTCTTTGTTTGCATCCAGAACTTTGGAGTAAAAGAAAAATCAACAACAAAAAATGTAACCCAGGTGCTCTGGAATGATAAAAATGTGAAAGTTTGGCTTTTGATTGTAGTGGCTGTTGTTAAGAGATAATAGCGCTCCATCTTCAGCTGTTGTTGTGTGATAGTTTTGGGGTATCTTTTAATTTCTTTATATTTAAAATCAACTTTTAAACATTTTTTTTTCCTCTTGCCCTCTTTTTCTTAAACTGTTGAAAATTTAGGAAGACGAAAGCGAAGAAGAACCTAAGCTGAAGTATGAACGGCTTTCTAATGGAGTGACTGAAATTCTCCAGAAAGATGCAGCCAGCTGCATGACAGTGCATGAAAAGGTACCATATGACTTTGGGGCAGGGATGTGTTTTTATGAATTTATCTGTATTTATAACACACCAATATTTTTCTTTATAAAAGTACTGCCAAATGTAGAGAAGTGGTGCAAGCCAGCAATAATATAAACAAAACTTGTGATAAGCCTGTGTTGAACAGATCATACTCTCTCAGTGAGAAAATGAGGTGAGAATTCAAGATGCGGTGATTTGTAGGTGGGATGTTTAGATAAGCTACTGGGAAGGTATGTGCTAGATTCTAATTAGGGACAGTATGAAGAACTAGAATTGGGATACAGTCCCAACTTTCCTTTAGTCAGAAAAGAAACTGGCCTATACAGCGCTTATTTGTACAGCCTGAATCACTGAAGACAGACCGGATCACACCAGCTTAGCATATATTTCTGTTAATACAGTGTGAAAGAAAGTAATTACTGTGTGTGTCTGTGTGTCTGTGTGTCTGTGTGTCTGTGTGTCTGTGTGTCTGTGTGTCTGTGTGTGTGTCTGTGTGTCTGTGTGTCTGTGTGTCTGTGTGTCTGTGTCTTAAACTTCCCTGTTCCCCTCCCCTGGGTCGATATGTTAAGGTCCGGAGAGAGGAAACCTGCATGCTCTAATACCACTAACATTTGAGATATACAGGAGAATGAAAGCCAGGAAGTAATAGATGATGCAAAGTAAAGAAATTTTGAGTTATGCAGAATTGTTCTTTTGTGCTTGCAGTGAAGAAACTTCAACTGCTTTTTAGTGATTTAAGCAATTGTTTTTTTTGTTTTCTGAGTTTTCTTGTCTTTTTTTGAATATTGAAGAATATCTTAAAATATTGAGGACTGCTGAAAAGCATTTTAAAGTGTCAGAGTTAATGATTTATCAAGCAGCTATTAGCAGAAGTATGTAAAACATAGTAGTTGTTTTCTGAACGTTATACTTTTTCACAGCTGATAATAATAGCTCCTTAAGAGTTATTGTTAAGGGATCTATCTCTATTATTTCGCTATATTTTTAGATTGACTGGTGCTGTGTGTTTCTCTTATTCAGACTGTTGCCATGGCTGAAGAGGATCTTAAGATGAAGCTTGTATTTTTAACTGTACGAATGAAAACAATAAGTCTGTGTTAAATGTTTTTGACAACTTAGAATTAAACAGATATTTTGAGAATTTGCAAGCATTTGTTCCTAGTTTGTGACCTGTTTGTATCACTTTTTCTCCTCAGCCTCAACTAAATTTTGAAGGCCAAGAGATAAACAGGATTTTTCTATAAGGAAGTGTACAGATGCGGCTTTAACTATAGTGTTACAAAGACTGACAATACAGGAAAGCTTTTCTAAGTATCCAACCACTTTTAGCTTTCCAGCAAACTAGATACACTATTTATGAGAAGGATCAATATTGTTAGAAGCTAGGCACTGGAGTCTTTTAGGAATAGGTCTCTTACAACAGAGAACTTAAAAGTAAAGGTGGGTTATAGGTTTTGAGAGGGTTTTTTTTTTTTTCATGTTTTAGCAGGAAAAGCCCTGCTAAAGCATCATCATTAGCAAAATTATGTAGTACTATGTAAAGTACACATCTGAGTACAGCAGTTCAACTTTTCTGGGAATTCTGAAAATCTGGCTTCTGTATACAGACTAATTTCCCCCCAGAATTATTATTATTATTTTCTTTTCAGTGCTAAAGCATCATATTTTCACCAGGCTTGCTGTCTGCACTGGATGACTAATCGTCATGGCACCTGGTGCATTCAAGCAGGCCTGTGCAGTGGAATAGTCATACCTAGTTATGTCTGCACACCTGATGTTTTATTAACCAGTATTGATTTTTTTACCCAGGGGACTTTTTTCTTCCTGAAAAAAGGCAACCTTGCAGGAGTGAAAGGCATTGCAGGGGATGAATTTCTAATGAACCCCTTCTTTCCTTTTTTTGACTCCTTTTAATATAGCTTCATATTTTAAGTGCCTGAACTGAAATTTCATTTTAAGCAATTCCATTTTGATAAATCCTTTTAAACCTTGACTTTCTGTAAGGTTATTTTTTAAAGATTGTGCTGCCTGACTGACATGCTTAGTAGTGCCTGTAAATTTGAACATTTCATTTTAGGTTGCAATGAAGCATGCTCACATGCAGTGAAATACAGAGAATTGAAGAGCCTCAACTATTTGAGTAATGCTGAGAGGAAGGGGGGGGAATAAAAAGAAACCTTTGTCATAAATCAAATAGTACCAAAGTTCTTCCTTTTCTGGTTAGCTGTAGTTCACATGGTTCAATTAACAGCAGACTTTCTCAGAATCAGTTGCCGCTTTCTTTGTATCGGAATAAGTTTGTGCATACATTTGTGTGGAGATTTGTTTGTTTGTTTATTTTTAGGATGAAACTCTGGAGGTTTCAAAGGAAAAGTATATTAGTCTTGGAAATGTTCAACTTAGGAATGTTACAGCACGTGAAGGAAAGCAAACCCAGTAGTTGATCTCTGTGCTTAAATGCGCTGTCAAAGACCATTCCATAGTTGAGCAGTATGTTACCAATGGCCTACCACGGGCTGTTTGCATGTGCTTGAGTATTTTGTTTTTATGTTAATGGTGAAGGAGAATTAAAAATAACCCCCCTCCAGAAAACCATTATGATTTAAACAAAGCTGTGGAAAGGACCTTAAACTACTTCAGGTCTGTGTTAGTCCTTGCTTTCATGCTGCATTTTTAATTTGCTGCCACAGTCCATCAGGCAATGTGTACGAACTGCAGACACACCATTAGTTGTCAGTAGATGAGGGTCCTCATGACTCATTCTGACAGCTAACTTGCACTATCACAGTAATATGGGCTTGAAGCCCTGTTTTATTCTTTAGGTGAGGCTAAAATAAGCTTTTTCTGTAGAATATTTTCTTCCAGGGTGCTGCTAATCATTAATGTGGTAAACATCCTGGAGTTCATTTAATGTTGCTTTAGTTTTGGTTGCAGTGTCCTGTGTTTATTTAACCAATCTTTCTTTTACAGTTTTTGGCACTGGGAACACATTATGGCAAGGTTTATTTACTTGATGTCCAAGGGAACATCACACAGAAGTTTGATGTTGTAAGTATGGCACTATTCAGAACAAATCTACTAGGATGTAAAAACGCTGTGATGTACTAAGTAATAAATAATGCTCTTGCTATACCTAAAATCCTACTAATGCATTTCATGAGCTCCCTCCCTATAATACAAGAGACAATGTATGGTCCTTGGAAAAAGAAGTTGCCCTGAATGCTTTTGTGATGAGCACATCTCAGCTTACATATAGTAAACTTTGATCATGAAGACAGAACAGGAAATACATATTTATGATTGTAAAAGGCTATTATTAATTATGTACTCCAAAGGGTCGTGGCTTCCATAAGGTGTGAGCCTGCTCATTAGGTGACTGTTGTCAATTGTTAGTGTGTGTACTATCATCTTATCTAGTTGCCACAAGTAACTGAAAATTGATTGATTGCCTTGCTGGTTCAGTTTATCTACTGCAAATATATAACGCTAATATTTTACGTGAATGTTTTGAAGCTTGGGCTCTTAAGGGATTGTATTGATTGAAGGAGAAGAGGCAGACTTTTCTTCTTATTGTAGTTCCTGGTATTAGAGGATGAATGAAAGGGTAAATTTAAAGCTCTGTTCTAGAGTGTTAAATACAGCTTTTAATTGGAGATCATGGATTTTTAAACATCTCTTTGTCAACCACCTTGTTTTCCGTGGGGGGAGGGAACTCGCAATTTTTATTTTTATTTTTTTTCCCCCCGCCTCTCCTGGCATTGTCACAAAATCTAGTGGCCAGGCATCAGTTTTTCGTAGCAGTGTGAGCACTTGTCTGAGTATCCATCACAAGATGTTGGCATGTTTGCAAAGAGAATGCATGTTCTAAAGCTGACACAGCTAGCTGCATGTGAGGGGTGAAAGGTTTTGTTTATATTTTTGAAAAATCTAATTACGCAGTTGTTGTGCAAGGAGGAAAAGAAGTCTCAGCCAAAACCCAGCCTCCTACCAACAACCTTTGGAGGAAATTTTATCTATAGCAATGGTCATATTGACAATGACCTTACTGGCTATTAGTGAAAGTCAAGCTCAATGATGTTCTCTTATTACTTTTGTTTGTGTGTTCATCAGAAACACTTTCAGTGGCTCCCTTACAGTTCTGATTACTTTATATGTACGCTACTTGCTAAAAATACAACAACCTCTTTCCCTCCGAAGTAATCTATTTGGGGAAGATCAGATTAAAATGTACCCAAATTCTTTTCTTCCATGTCTCCAGTAAAGGACTGACTTGAAGCCCGTTAAAATGAAGTGGAGGTTTTCTATTGAGTGCAGGCATTAAATGTCTTAGATTTATATTTATTCTACTCCGTGTCAGGTGCTTGGAAGGGTTCATTTGTAGAACTGCCATTTTTTTGCTGGGTGTGTGATCAATGACAGATAAGGCCCTGTTCTCCCACGTTGATCCATGAAGGTGAAATCCTCATCTTTGTGTAAAGCCTTAGGGCACCGCCTAGGCATAGAGCAAGAGATAACGGGACCTGTTGTCTACTAAAGACTATAGAACAAAATCCCTCCATCCTCTTTATACCCACCCAAATCTCCTCTTCTTTTGTTTGCTTTTCTTTAATAAAATGTCCTACCAGTGGCTGCTAGGAGGGTGGTTTCTTATGGTGGAGTTAAGGTTGGCACTCTCTGCTCTACAGATTTTCTTATTTAATTATCTCTTTTCCAGTTTTTACCTGCTTCAAAATAAAGATTTTTGTGCCTTGTTTTCTTTTAAAGATGGTGGTGATTTTTTTTTTTTTTTTAATTGAGTAAAAGCTGCTTTTTGGGAAAGAGAATAGGAAAAAGAAATGTTGCTTGAATTCTTTTGTTAATGTTTCTGTTTCTTTTTGTAATGTATAAGTCTCCTGTGCAACAGGAGGAAATTAGATCATGGTTCAGGTGGAAAAGGTGCTTTTTTCTTCCCTTTTTTGCAGTTTGAAAACTGATTTTGATCTAGGAGTGCATTCTGAACTGACTGCTGTTATGTCAGAATACTTTCCTTCTAACCTGAACTTTTAAAGGTCTTGGACTACAGACTAGAGACATCACTAGCAAAACACTTGGTGGGTTTTCCCTTCTTGTCTCCTCTCCCTCTGCGCCCTGTCTGCTTTCTCCCCTCTCATGGGATTTGCAGTAGCGTGCCACTGGACTGTAAAAAGCAAAGCCCAAACGGACCCAAACCCTCTCTTGATGAGAAATCCAGTCACTTCCTGGAGCCCTGTAGAGGCAAAGCATTTTTTTGTAAACGTTCTGTGGCAAAAGAGTATTTTCTTCAGTAGTATTTTATCTGTTTTTTTGTTGGGTCCAGAATGAGCAAATTCTTCTGAAAAGCTTTTCCGGTGGTGAACTTCTGCCGTGAAGTAGCAAATAGGAGAAAGAGCTATTGTTACTGATCTGTGGAAATTAGTAGCATTGAAATACTGTTCTGAGTAAATAAAATAAGGTTTCAGGCAATATTACTTCAAGCACTGAAATCTTGGAATTGTTTGCAGCAAATTATGTACCTTGGAAGTGAATTTCACAAATCTTTGTTTTGAAAGATTCTTTTTAGCAGGTGTTTTCTGTCTTATGAGATGGCAGAAATGAGTAGTAAGGATAGCAACTTGCAGCCTTTTGTCTAGAAGAAATCAGTTATGTAATTCCCAGAATTATTCTGCATTTGAGTCTCAGTCTGTCTTTTTTGATTTTTTTATTAAGTCAAATTAGAAAGATAACTTTAATAATATTTTTTCATCTAATTCTGTTAACTATTAGTTGGACAGAAAGGTAATTTTAATAATAACTATCTAACTCTGTGAAACAACACGCAGAGGAAATTTTAAAAGTGACTAGATCCAAAGTACTGTCAGTATGTGAAATGAACTGGGAAGGAAAGAGGGATTTTTATTTTAATCTTTTTTTTTTTTATGGTAATCTTAAATGTTCCTTGTAACATGTAGATATGTTTCAGATTTGAGTTTTGATGATTTTCTTCGCTTGGCTGTAGTTGGAGTTGGAGTAAAACAATATCCTAGAGTGGAGAGAAAAGTTAGGGGAGGAGGAATTACTACTTACAACTCTCCAAAAAGGAAAAAAATAGTTCATATTAAAAATATGTGGAAACTGTCATTACTGCAGTCTTAGTCCTCCTGATCTCCTTTCTCTCTCCTAATCACAGGTAACCATGTTCAATAATACGGGTGGGCTGGAAGTTGAACAAAACTAAATTTTGTTTTTATAGTAAATTGTTTTCTTTCATATTGACTTGCATTAGGATTTGATCCAAATTGTAAAGCAGAGAAAGGGATTAATCTCAAAGGACTTGCAGCATTATTACTTTTATCGTGTCTGCAGCTTTTGTGAACTTTGAGAGAGAAAACTGACAGATATGTTGCAGCATCTCCAAAATGGCCAACCTTCCCGTTGAAGTCTAAATTAATTTAGCTTTTTAAATTGCTAAACAAATATTATAAGTAACACTAAAATGTAAAGCCCGGCAGCCCTAGAAGTTCTATTATTACAGTTTTGGTTTAGAATGTTTTGTTTTGTTTTAAGGTCTTTTCAGTGCTTTATCAGGTAATGTCCTGAGAAGTGAAATAACGTGGGTATGCCACGTCATAAATACTGTCTGTAGTGCTGCAAAGGCTTAATCATGTGGTTTGGTTTATGCCCCAGAAAGCTTCGCAGAAGCTTGTGAGACTAACTTTGGCAATTAAAAATCTTTTCAGAACAGAGTCTTTTTTCATCTTGCTCTTAAAACATCTGGTGTTGGATACTAGACCAGATGGACCACTTGTCTCTTCAGGTTTGCAAGTTCTGTCTTCATCAAAAGGGGAATTACGGGACAGGAGTTTTGGGGGTTTGGCCTTAGATGTTGCTGGTATCTCAGTGACAACGCTTTGTGTTCTGGCATGATCCCTCTCCTCCTTGCCTAGCATGTTTTCAGCTTGCACCAGTGTGGCTGTCTTCAACAATGTCAGATGCCTAAGATTAACTGATATGCATCCTCAGATAATATATGTTTGACAAACTGCTCTTCTCTTGTATTAGGATTCAGTAGGTTGAGTGAGATGAAATGTGTCAAACGCACTGAAAATTATTACTAAAAGGCAACAACAAAAAAAGCCTGCTAACTCTACTGACAAAGGATGATGCAGGACTGATTCACAGCATGTTAATTCCAAATGCCTCCCCATCTTTCTTCTAGACTGTCTGCAATTTATTAATATAATTATTGCTTCAACTGACATCTTGTGGATTAAGGACTTGTAGCTATGAAGAAAGCTGTACAAACATATTTAGTTAAGTAACAAATCATAAACCTTTCAAAGGGCAAGAAAACCTGCTGCCCTCATTTTGAGGTCTTCTAATAAACATCAAGCTTAGGGCAAGTTTTGGCTTGTGCAAGTGTTACTCTGAGTAGGGAAAGTGTAACCTATTTTACAAGTAGAAGGGATTTAATTGCTTAATTCTTCAGAGGTGATGTATGAGTGTAGAAAACAAATGTAAATGTTTTTAAGTCTCTCTTACTGGGGAGAAATTCAAGTCTTAGCATGCAACATTTCTGAGGCTATTCAAGGCTGGTGGAACTTCTGAAGGAGCATGAAACAGTAAGTAGAGGCCTCTTCTTGCAGAATTTCTTTTTACTGTATATTTCTCTCATGGTCAGTACTTTTTTTTTTTTTTTTTTGGCTATCTCGTATTGTGTAGGGTGTCAGTGTGCCTCTTAACAAATTGGATACTGAAATTCCATGTTTTGTACAAGATGAGGCATGGTGCTCTGACTGTGTACTGTGAACACAGGCTCCAAAACGGAAAATAAAAATTAAGGTTTTAATGCAAGTGAGTGTCTGTCCAAGGGACAGCCTTACTTCTGCTTGGTGAGACCTCCTGCCCAAATGGGTGGTGCAGTCCTGTGGCTTAAATGCTTTCTAGAGAATAATGGGAAAAAAACCCATGCAAACCTCCCAACACATTTCAAATAACTGTTAAATAAGAAATAATTTATACTTGGTTTTCTGTGCCTTCCAGATGCGTAGTCCCTGAAAAGAGTAGGTGCTGCTAGATTGCACTGTCTTTTACTCTTTGCTAAAGTTTGAGCAAAGATGGATTCTCAGCCATCGTGGATGTCCCTGCCCCATGAGGAACTTGCCGATTTGGCTAGGTGATGGTGATTGGCACAAGGCATGTGTTCAGTCATTAGCCACATCCTTTTTCCAGTCGTCTCAGAAGCATATTGTGCCACATCTGTCTCATACCCACCCTAAATGCTCTTTGCTGGATATGCAACTGGACCACTGGGCCAAGTGGCTCTAGTGTTTCTATTAGTGGCAGTGAAAGAGCTAGTAGGTAGCAGTGGTGAAGTCTTTTATCAGAGGAAAGACTTATAACACAGATGTTTTCTAAATCCTAACAGCCTTTAAAAGCATAGGGAGGATTTGGAAAGGCTTGTTTCCTAAGAATCTAGTATACTGCTGATTCTTAGATCTGTTTTCCTTTTTGTTAAATGGCATCTTTTATCTGGATGCCATTTCCCTATAGCAGGAACTTGCGTGCACATATACCAAATAATAGCAGTTAGCTTGTCAGAATTATTCAGAGTTCTGGCATGAATAAAATATTATTTGCATTAGAAAATGTTTTCCTAGTTAGAAAGTCCAAAGCAACTGAATTCTAGAGGACATTGTCTTTTATGTAAGATGACATTAATGATAGAGCTACAGCCCTCTGTTTCCATTAACAATAAAAATGCTGCACTATTAAAAATACAGAATGACATAAAAGGGACATAATATGATAAACAAAACATGAAGGCATAACTAAGTCTTTTTTCCCATAGGGAGTAAGATATTGTTGATAATGAACTTTGTAAATTGCATACTTTAGAAGGGAATCTTTATTAGATTTATTTATTTTAAAAGACATGACGGAGTGTATAGTGGTTGTTTGTTGCATTTCTGATAGGATGCTAAATGCGGACAGTCCAAATTTGACCATTGTCTTGAGTATTAATATCCTAAGAGTGGCTCTTAACAAAAGTAGCTACTTCCAAGCTGATTGTCTCCACTGTGGTGCTGCTTTAGGAAGCTAGTTCCACTCAGTGCCCTATGACACAGAGAAATAAAAGTTTAAGAAATTTCAGAAACTGGTGTTTTTGTGTTGGAAGGTTCCAAAATGTAAACCTGAACTGGCTGACAGCCGAAGTCTGTAGTTGCTGCAGGCCTTGGCAGTTTTGAAGGTAGGAGCTCTGAAATGTGAGCAGTACAAGGATTGAAGAATCTGCCTTTTTTTTAATCTACCCTAAGTAAAGCTTTTTATAAGCAAGAATGTCTACATTTTGCTGGTGTTGAAATAGAGCCTCTTTATATGTAAATGCATTGGGCAAGTTGTACAGGATCAATTCATCTTGCCATTTAGCTTTCTCTACCTTACTGTCACAGTGGGGATACAGCATATGATATGCCATTTACAGTAAGTTACAGTGCACTTTATGATTCATAGTTTCCTCTCATGTGAGTGCTCTCTCACATCCCCCCCTCCCCCCCAAATCTTTCTGATTTGCAAATGTGGGTTAGGATCCTATTAAGAATGAGAAACCTGAAGTTGATCGTTGGGGATCTTTTTGCCAGGTTTTCTGAGACTTTCTCAAGTGATATTATTGCAAATTAAGGAAATTCTAGAGTTGGTGTCCAAAGCAAGTAGAATGCTTTCAGCAAGCAGAAAACATTCATTCTCGCATATGGCTCTTATTTGATGCTAGGCTATACAGGTATTGATAGATGGATGTTTATGTGGAAAATGGCACTTCAGTTTTAGCTATTGGCTGAACTTCAGCTTTGACCACCCAGTATAATATTTAACTGTGCCAAGAATATGACTAGTTAGGTCTCCTTCAGCCAGGAAGGGGAGTTCCTTCCCACATAGTATTTTTGCTTTCTCTGATTCAGTCAGCTGGACAGACACTGATTTCAGTGGCCAGTGGATTGAGACCATCTTCTATAGTAGAATGGTTGACAGACTAAACCTTTTAAAAAAAAAAGAAAAAAAAAAAGGGAATTTAGTCCAGTTTTTTATTGCAGGAGCTGATAAAAGGAGGAAAACTATGTGTTTGTGGAGAAAATAATGGCTTTGTAATAGAATGTATGGAGAAGCAGGGATCCTAGGCTCCATGTGGTCATGTCCTCTCTCCTGTGTTGGGTCAGGGAGGGTGGTAATCATGGCTATTGTGAAAACTTTCCTGGAAATGATGTTGGAAAAACAATGAATGACCCCTGAGAAGACTAGTCAGGAGCCTCGTTGCTTGTTTAAAGGTTGTCTGGTCAAAGTGCCAATAGAATAATCTCTAAAGAGAAAACCTCTCCTGACAAGAATGTGCACTATATGACCTGCTTGGCCTCTTTCATTGGTTGCTTCACTGAATAATGGTTTATCAAGAAGTGGAGAAAATCTCATACTCTCCCCTCTTGAGGGTGGAATACTACAAAATCCTGTTAAATACATTAATGACATGAGCATTGTTACTTTATAACAACAACCTGTGAAATTGCCCCAGTAGGATTCATCCTCAGAAGTTTAGGTGTGTCTTTTGGATTGTTCTCCAAAGCCCAATTTGTAGTTCAGGAGGCTGCATGGAAAGTTAGTATTCCAAGATGAAGTTGCCATGCTTACTGTGCTTGGGGAACAGTCCAGAAATGAAAGCATTTAGAGAAATCGGTGAGGTGAGCCTCTAGATTTCATCGGATAGTATTTTCCCACTCTGTATTTGGTCCCCTGAGGTGCATGTGTATAGGCGCAGCCTTCAGCCCCCAACTATTCTTTGGTCCTCCCCAGAGATAGGTGATGGGGAATATTGCTTCATACTCTCAGGTGCCTTTGATATACAAATAGCAAGAGAGAAGTAGAGGCAGATTTAGCAGATTCCCTCTCTGAGCCCCTATAGTTGCAGAATGAATGGGGAAGGTGAATTGGGGAGAGGAGCAAGAGAGAGTAGTTTTTCTATGGCACAGAGCTCTTGGAAGGATATATCCTTAACGCACCAGTGTTCTAACAGATGCGAGATTCTGCTTTGGATCTGTGAGAAATTAGCTAACAGTTAAACTCTGCTTGGAAATGGTGTGAGCTTTCAATATAGATTAATTTTAAATAGTAGTTCTATCACTCCTAGCAAGCATTCTGATTATCTAGCAACTGTGCCAGCTTTAGGGAGATTCCTTGCTAATTTTTTTCTTTGGCTTTTTTTTTTCTTGGCTCCCCGTAGTTGACAAACAAGATTAAGGGACTCACTGATGAGAAAAATACTGAAATCAATGTAGGCTTTTGTCTTTCTCACTTTCTCAGAACATATATGAGAGATTCCTTGTCTTCATATTCCCTTAGATTTAGACAGGTTTTTGAGACAGTCTTTTTTTTTTTTCTTTTTTGTAAATAAGGTCTGCCTTCCTGCACATGAAATAAAAGTTAATGTTGTTATTTTTCCATGTCCCAGACCTTGTCACTCTCCCCAGCTTTTCTCCCTCCCTTTTCTTCTAACCAATTTGATCTCCCATTTTTCCTTTGGAAAGTGACAAATTCAAGAGTGTTATAGGAAAAGCACTGGAGCAGGAATCCTCGCTTATTTATCAGAATTTGACTGCCAGTACTGTTGAACAAAACCTCTTTGCTGTGGATATTAGTACATTTTCATCAAATGAATATTTAAGTGTTGTAAATTCAGCATATATTATTTCTATTTCAGGGAGTGGTGAGCAGCTTATTCTGTAACTTTTAAAGCTGCTTTTTCAGTTTAAACCTTTGTGTTACTATCTTGTTTCTCAAGTTTGCATGTGTACACACATAGCCATATATGTACTTTGCAACTTAAGTTAAAATGTAAATCATGAGACAGCATCATAATTTGCTCTTCTGAGTTGCTTTTCCCTCTACTATGTCCGTAAAACTCCACAACTATGAAAAATATGCATAAGTCAGTGCAGCACTGCAATATCTGAGGCATATAAAGTGCATTGCTTCAATTTCTTCCTTTTAAAGAAAGGTCCTCAAAGCAAGAGGTCTCTGGGCATCAGTATTCTGAACTCAAAGGAGATGGGACATACAATACATAGTATATATGTGCTTAGCCATTGCCCCCCCTTTTTTTTATATATATTGAGAGAATATTCAACTGTTTACTTCATTTGCTGTCACCTCCTATAACTTCTCAAAGTAAGAAGTCCTTAGAAAATAAAAACCTCCTTTTTTGGCAAGTTAGTAAAATTGGGCTTTCTTCTTCTAGAAGTGTTAAGGTTCTCATTTCTGGTTAGAAAAGGCACCCGTGGGTGCTGTTATTCAGTACTGCTTCTAGATATTCAATACTTGCTTAAGTGGTGGGGTTTTTTTGTTTTGGGATTTGTTGGGTTTTTTTAAGAGTCTTAAAGACGTTGTCTGTTTCTCATAATTCATTGTTGGTGATGTGTGTAAAACTTCTAATTTATTCAAGTAAAAGCTGAAGAGTCAGAGCTGTGTTCAGAGCAAGTGCCTCATCCAATGCAGAGCAAGGCTTGTATTCTCGAAAGACCTTCATTTAATGTCATGACAGTAGATGAGGCAGTTCCTGTTTATAAATCGGTGTTTTGTGCTTGCAGACCTCCACCATGGTGGAAACAGTACAAACAGAAAAATGACAGCCCTTGTTCCAGTGCGTTAACATTTTAAGTGGGTTGATTAGTCGTATTGCTGTACTCTGAAGGAAGTTACACATGCTTGTTTATGTGAAAGTCGTGGAGATGGAAGCACGTGAATAAATGAAGAGTCAGCACTTGTGGGAGACGCACTGGTTTTATTTTTTTTGTTTTGGTTACAATTCAAACGCTGTATACATACAGTTTGCTTGTAGTATGGAGAGCAGCTGTATAGTGGTTGTGTAAATCTAGAATGATAATTACATAATGTAGCAGAAAAGACCTATGGATAACTTTGGGGTATATATATATGATACCAAACCTTGAGTTAGACTATGTTTGGGTTAATTCAGGAAAAGTTTAGGAAAGTCATCCTTACAGAGTGGATGAAAGTGCTGCTTAAGTGGGTTGTATTAGTGGTGGGAACTTCTTGAAGTAAAATGAGCTTTACTGTAAGTATGATCGAACACTTCTTTGCTTTTCACGCTCCTAATGTGTGTGCTGCTTGCCTGCTAACCATGGCTAAGAGGCATGAAGTCACAGGCAGCTATTAAAACATTTAGATTCCTAGCTTGTAAATATTGCATTTTTCACAGACTTGGAGTGAAATCCAGTCTTATGTTTCTTGTTCATTCCAGTTCATACCCATTGGGATGCAGCATTTGTGAAAGAATCAATTATCCATTTGTTAGTCAGAGAAGCTTTACAAATTATACATTAGCAGATTGATTTCTCAGGTTCACCATTGGGGGACTGATAGTATAAGGTGGGTTGATGATGAGCATCAGGGGAGAAGCAGTTGCCACAAAGAACACAATGAAAAGAAGCTTTCTGAGTGGCTGTGAATTCACTCCTAATTGAAGAGCTGACATAATCCATACTAAGTGCATTTATTTCAAGCGTTTTACGTTAGGTAATTGATTATCACATGAGGTGCATTTGTTGGTAGATGCTTGGGGTTTTTTTTGTTTTTTGTTTCCTTTCTTTAAATTTAGGATTTTGCTAAAGCCTGTATTTAGATCTATATGCGCAAGATGCCTGCTAGCTTTTTTCTTCTCTCTAAACTTTTCTTTCTTCCGTTAAGGTAACATTTTTTTTGTTCTATAATGCCCGCTTGACATTATTGATTTTGAACAGTCAAACTTACTTATGTTGTCCAGAATTCCAAACATGTCTCCATCAGAAATAAAACTGAAGCTAATGGAAATTCAGCTGAATGCATTTTTTCCTTCTTTACTAGAACTTCAACACTTTATAAAATTCTGATGCTGTTCTCGGGTTAATCATTTCAGTATATTTCCCTCCCTAACTAGCAGGATACCCCTTATTGCTAGATTTGAACTATGTTGCTTTTTAAATATTGTGTTAATATTATTTATACAGTACTATAAGTATCCCTGTGACTGCAGAGTTGTGTGTTCTTTGTTGACCTAAATCTAGCCCTGAATAAATTAAAAAATTACCCAGCATAGTGCTAATTAAATAATTATAAGTAATTTTCTTGACACTTTATGTGAAGAAATCACATTTTTATAGTGTAGGGTTCAAGATTAGATTGTCTTTATTCATTGTGTAATAGCTATGGAATAATATGTTCCAAATTTTAGGTTTGTACTTTGACCTCAGAGTGCTGTTAAAACTTTTATTTTTGAATAAGATGTCTGCAACTCTGGAGGTTTTTTTTTTTTTTTAATTCATTTTAAGTATCTTTAAAACAATCAACTGACCAAACCCCAGAGCCTATCTGGTTGCAACTGTATAGAACGATCAGTCCTCAGACTGTGGCGAGGTGGTGACTGCATGTGTCCTCTCTAATCTTGAGCAATTCGTGTTTTGTCAACCTGTGGCTGTTGCAGGAAGGGACTTAATTTTCTATGCTTAAAAAAAAAAAGGCAAAAAAAGCAAAAACTATTGTAGGTATTATCTAGAATAAGGTTTAAGAAAAACAAGCGAAGACAGTTGTGACTCCATGACTGAACTGATAACACTTAATAGAGGAAAAAACAAACAAACAAAAAAACCCCAGAAAAAAACAGAAGCAAAGCAGGGGAGGGGAACTGTCAAAATTATCTGTGCTCCTGTTTTCTGAAATCCCTAAATTATCCACCTGCTTTTGACAATATATGAATATGGCTAAATTTGAAACAGTAAGTAGCTTTGACTGGTACAGCAGCATATGTATAAAATAATTGATAATAAAAGATGAGTTAGAGCTGATTCTGGAAGAAACACTTTGTTTTCGATAACATACATACCAATATTTTCTATGGTCTTTGAATTTCTGATTTTCTGGATAGTTTTAGACATAGATCTTGGACGTTGCCCAGGGGAGTGTAGTTTTGGAAATGGTTGGCTTGACTGTTACTCAGCTCTGAACAAGAAGTTCCTGGCATGGGATATTCTTCCCTTTGCTAGTATTTCCCCCCCTCCCCCCCAAAAATGTGTTTAATATTCAGGCTTGACTGTTTTGAAGTTCTGGGTTTATCATCATTTCCTGAGCTCTGTGGCCTGTCAGAAGAGCCTACTAGTAGGCAGCGGTGCAAATTCAACCTGAGTTTTAGAGGAGAAAAAAGAAATTAGTCCATATTTGCTTTTCCTTGCATACATCATCTAGAATTTCTTTTTTGCTTGTCCTTTTACAAGGCTGAAGGTGTTTCTTATTGTAGAGGGAATGGTGGAGATGTGCAGGCTTTCTTCCCCCCACCCCTCCCCGAGACAGACACAAACTCTTCTCTTACACTCTGATGAGCAAAACAGAAGTTTAGAAAGGCAGGTAAGGTAAGGGCAGGAATAAAAGTATGTGCTGGCAATTTTTATAAAGCTTCCAGAAAGTGAGGCTAACATCTGACAGTGTCTTGCCATATCCTTGCACCCCCCCCAACTATGGGATTAGCCAGCCGTGTACAGCGTTCGGCAGTCGCAGTTTCCACGAGGACTCTGACCACACCAGCAGGCTGATGGGCTTGAGCCATACTCTTCAGCTGACGTCACCAAAACATGTTGGTGTCCAGTCATCCTGGAAGAGGGCAAACTTTCCTGTGAGGAAAAGAAACTGATGGATTTCTGCCCCTATTAGATTGATTACTCACCTGTTGAACTGTAAGAAGTACTGCAGGAATTTAGATGATAAAACATAGGGTGGTGCAGGGGTGCATGTTCAGGGTGGCCTGTGCACCAGGTGGTCACAAAAGAGGTTCTAAATAGGTGGGATTCTTGTACTTCTCTGCTGTTGAAATGAGACCTTTGCTCTATATTTCTTTATATGCCTTGCATTGGCATTTGTGAGGAGTCAGGGCAGCTATTGCAGAGTGAACGAGGTGGTCCCCCATGAACAAGCACAGATGAGGTCAGCAGATGAAGATGGGCTGTGATGCTGGGGTTGTCGAAGACTGACCAGCTGCCTGTGCTGTCAGTGATGTGCTCATTTCTGATCTCAAAACACAGCGAGTCAGCATAGCTCCTCTGTGGCTAATTAAAATTTCCCCAGAGCATATGAATCAAGGCAAGGCGGTTTGACTACATCCTCAGCAGCGTGCTGTTTGGCAGACTGAACACGCAGCGGGAGGACCACTTGGTGATGGGCGGTAACTGCAATACTTGCACATAGCATTTTGCAGTAAGCCAATGTGAGACCAAGGGTGATGCCTCCTGTGCATAAGGAAGCAGGAAAGCAAAAAGGCTTGCAGCATCCTATTCCCAACGCATCAGGCAAACTGCTGCAGTGCAGGATGTGGTTGTTCAGTGGTGATTAGAAAAAGTAATTGTAGGAATTGAAAATGTCATTAGGATTTTTTTTTCCCCCCCGAAGTGGAGATGAGGAAAACTGAATTTTCCCCGAGTTAGATATTTCTTGGAAATCTATGGGGAACAGCTTTCCACAAGCTGTCGGAAGACCTCAGTTTCTCCTGTAGGTTGTTCATCTGGACAGTTTTTTATAACTTTTATGGGGGTGTAATTACAACTGTGATAGCATACATAAGGACATGTAATATTATAGATGCGGTTTTGTAACATCTAATGTGACCTTCCAACACCAGCACTTTTCCAGTGACACTTTCTTTTCACACAAATATGTGATGGAACTCTCTTTTCTCATGCTCAGAATCACATAACTGATGTGTATTTTGTGGTGCAGTCCATTCAAAATCTTATGAAAGTTTGAAATGTTGTTCTTAAATATGTAACGGATTGACTTGGATGAAGATCCTTCAGTGATGCTTGAAATGATGAGGTATTTGTTACAGAGGATGAAATCGGGATCATGGTAGTTAAGAAGGTTCTCGGTGTAGGTTAGAACCAAAAGAATATCTTAAATGGATGGGGAAAACTAAAATTGATGTAGCTTTGAGGCTTATCTCAATATTTGTCTAAGAATGACTACACCTATGTTACACTACAATACTTTCTAATACTAGCTTCTCTAAACAGTTACAGGCAAAAATGAAAGCTAGAAAAGGGATTTGCTGAAGAAATAATTACCAGTATGGCCATCAGACCAAACCAGGAGAATTTTTCAGTTATTTTGATGCCTCCATGGTCAGCATGTTCTATGCTGCGTTTTGATAGCGGGAGAGGTTCCTAATGAATAGCTGTGATACACAGGATCAAATCCTTGAGTTCTAGGAGCATGGCACTTCATAACGGCTCCAAATTCTTGAAGCAAGTTGCTGGAAAAAATGTCCAGTTTCTGGGTTGGGCAAAAGCCTAGAAAGAAGGCTATGTTTTGGCATTATTATAGAAATACCTATGCTATGGGGTTTTTTTGGATTTGTGCAACTAAAGTTTATACAACTTTTAATACATAAATCTCAAGATTGGGGGGATTAAAGCATAAGATTGCTGATGTAACTTTAAAAGCTTGCTTTTTTTTTTTTTCTTTTTTTTTTCTTTTTGTAGAGCCCAGTAAAGATAAATCAGATCAGCCTGGATGAAAGTGGAGAACACATGGGTGTATGCTCAGAAGATGGCAAGGTACAACTAAACGATTTATATATTTAATGTGGAAGGAGGTAGTCCTCGGTAATCAACTTCAGATAATGGTGATACCTGTGGAGCTAATTCCTACGCTTAACACCACTTTGACCATCCATTTTGGGGGACTGGGCTCACCTTTGAATACTCAAAATTTAAGTCAAATATATTTTACACAAATGTGCCTTAGGAAAAGTAATTACAAGCATGTCAATAATGTAACTGGTATTAAGCTGATTAACAGCTGTGGCAGGAGGACATGTCACCTTAATCATTACTGCTGTGCCAGTTATACTTCAGTGACTAGTCTGCTGTTCCTGCAAGACAGTAGTTTAATGCTTTTCTGCTATAAATCCACAAAATTGGATTTTGTGGGGATGATTTCTGTGGGCTGGTGGTTTTCATTTTTACACACGTTATGAATGTTTCTCTTGAATTATAGAATCTTTTGATAAGCAATCATAGTTTATCAGAAGAATAAAGTGTCTTACAACAGCCACATTAAATAAATGTAAAATCAATATATGTACAGTTTCCTAAAAAACTAGCACCTACTTCCTTGACTGAGGACATACATCATTTGTGCAGTGTATAACTAACAATTATCAGTGCTTCTCTGGAATGTTGAGCTGTGACATTTAGTGGTTTTGGTGATTGATTTTCCACTTATAAGAATGTCTTTTTTGTTTTTAAGTTGATGGCAGTCTTTTCTAATGTTGGTTTACAGTGAGAAAATTCTAATGCACAGGGTGTATTTAAGCTTACTTTTGAATATAATGCTCATAGACAAACGCAGTGCAGTAAAAATCATTTAAATCATTTCTCAGTATACATCTGACTTGCTGAGTAGAAAATTCTTTACAGAGTAGACTTGGGGGGAGGACAGGTGTTGGTGATCCTAATGTATCTATTCCATTCAGTAAAAGTTCTATAAATTAAAACTAAAACTGGATCTTGCAGTAGGCAAAATGGAAAATCAACCCCTTTAGACTGTATGTATTTGCTTTTTTTTCCTTCAGAGATAAGATGGCTTTTTTTTTTTTTTTCCTCAACAGGCAGGGAGCCAGTTTATGTATCCAAGCCTTTTGTTTCTCAAAGATATCTTGATGTCAGTATCTTGACACAGTAATTGGGATACTAGTGCCTATCAAAGTGGGTTGTAGAATTTTACAGCCTGTGAGAAATGCAGCAAGAGTAACGTAATTGTCTAAGCAAGATAAAGGAAGGATCAGTTATTATGTAAGGTAATAAAAAAATGTTGAGCTAGCATTGTTGGTTTGGGATGTTTGAAGGGGGTGGGGGGGACAAGCACTTCTTACGCTGCTCAGATGTGGCTGTGGATTACTGACTTGAAATATATACATTGCAGTAAGACTGCAAGCCACACGTTTTTCATACAATAAATTAATGTTAAAAAATGCATATTGATTTTAGGAATGTGCAAAAAGGCATAATCTTTACTCTGGTGTGACTGTATTTGAAAAGGACAAACACATTTAAAGTAATAACTTTAAATGATGAATTCTGTCTTTAATTAGTGAAGTAGCTATTGTGGGTCCAGTAGGTGACCTTAACAAAGCAGTCTAAACTTTTTTTCCCCAAACAAGGGCGAATTCTGATGTTTTTGATATAGAACTGGGTTCAAGGCTGGATGAAGAATCACAACTACAATATTAATCATATTTTCCTCTCTAAAGTCTAGGGACATTGCTGCCTCACCATATTTTACATTGGAAAGTGCATCTGGAGACTTGAAAGATCTGGGTGTTTTAGAAGTTAGACTTTTCCACTTGACCCAGAAAGGTGTGTCTCTGTGAAAGAATCCAGGCAAAAAATGGGTGAAAACAAATATTTGTATGTTGTGCTACTGTATAAGAATGGCTGAAAATCCTGGCCAGACAATGTAGCACTTCCAGGTTCTGGGTGGTAACTTCACACCCCATGTGTCTGCTTACTTGCTCCAATGGCAGTTTTTGTATTGTAAAAAAATTAAAACAGTTGTACAAGTGGTTGCAAGGCCATCACTAACTCAGATAAATAGTTAGAAATAGTGACCCCAAAAGTGAAACGGTTTAGTTTTGTTAAATAAGTTTCAAACAAAAAAGAATATAATAAAAGGACCTGTGAATTTTGAGCCAACTAGGTTTATACAGTGTTTTCTATGAATTAATGAAGGTGTGACCTCTAGACCACTGTAAAAGATTTATGTATTTTGCCATATCAGAATGTATCCAATATGAGGAAGATGGCAATAATTTGTCACCTTAAAGGAAGCCTTTATGATGAGAACTAACTTGCTCATATCTATTCTTCTGTATTGCCTTTTTTACTTTTCCAACACTCAAAGTAGAATTGGACCAGCTGTGTTGCCTGAGGGAGCATAGAAGTCAATGAACACAGTGAAATTCTCTAACCCTTTTCTTGTCAGGCAATGTCCAGGCCTAATGTCAGCCTGGTATTTGTGTATCATAATTGGCCAGCTAGTATCTTGTCAACCACTTGCAGCTTTACTGTACTGCAAAGTCAGTTCTTGGAAGATGTTCCTTGACCATGGACTCTGCAGCTGGTCACCATCTGCATAAAAGGAACACAAGTCAAAAACTCCACCACCACTTTGGTCTCTCCAATTGTAACTGGACAAGGGTGGCCCACTGGCTGGGGAAAATGGCTAGATGTTGAAATATTAAGGTATGAAAGGAGATGCTGGTGCTAGAAAAGACGAGCACATCTGCAGCTTCAGAATTATGATTTTTTTTTTTAATTTTTAAGTTTGTTTTTGCATTTGTGTCTACTTGTAGACTGTGAGGAAATACCTGGGTCTGACTCTCAATTCTGCTAAGGCACTATTAAGTCATTATGTAATAGTAATATAATTTGCACCCTTTTTGGCTTGTAACTTTTTCTACAGAAAGAAATATATATTATATTGAAAACAGGTTTGTTCTTATGTATTTTAGTGTCACATTTCATGCCTGTAATAACATTTATGTTAAAAATATCCATGAAGTACTAAATTCCATATAATTCAAAAAATGTGACTCTTAGATAGAATGTATTTGTTTTCCTGAGGTTTTGATCACCAGAAATTTGGCTGCCTCTTTCACATATGGAAGCAAAGAAACAACAAAGTCTAGATGCACTGAATTGGTTGGATACTGAATAATTAAAATCAGAGAGAACTGGCAAAATATAATGGACTCCTATCATGAAATCCTTTTCCAGCTACCCAAAACCATCATGATCTGAGTAAGGATAGAAAGTAGAAATGGATAAATCCAATACAGCTTTGTAATATCAAAAGAATCACTTTCTCTCTGTAGAATAAAAGACATTAAGAAGTCATAAACTGTTATATGGTGTCTCTAGAATAAACAAGATAACACATATTTTATGCTGAGTTGTTTTTTCCTCTTCCATTAACTGGCTTCATTTTGTTTCCAAACTGTTAAAGAAACATCATATTGCTACACCCCATGCAATATTATGAAAATGTTGAAAGAACTGTTGCTAATGTTAATTTTGATTAATTGGTTTTAATTTGAGAGGCAAATTTTATTGTTTTGAGCAGGTTGATTTTATGGAGCTTAGTGTCTTGTGTTTTAACCACTCTTACATTTTTTCTTCCTCCTTTCTTACCTCTGTTTCTTATTTTTAGTCTGTTGCATTGGATATACTGTGCCAACTGACGAAAACAAAAACCCAGAAAACAAAATCCTCTAGACATGAACCCGAAGGTTTTCTAGGCTTACGGCCAGGCCCAGCTCAAATATAACCCTTTGGTTGGCTTACGTAATCACAGCTTTGCGATGCTTCTCACTGTCTCCAAATATTGATTTTTTTTTTTTTTCTTCCAATCCTTTGGAGCAATAGCTCAGCCCTATTCAGTGCATGCAGCACTATTTTTGAAGCATGTTGTTAGAGACTGTATATTCACTAATGAGTAATGGATAGAGTTGATAATGCTGCTTATTAAATGTATCCAGGAGACAAGCTTGAAAGGGAGTTGAGATGTTTTGAAATGTTTCTTCACTTCACTGAGACTGCTGAATTTTGAGCAGGATGGTTTAATTCCTCATTGAGATGTGGCTTCTTACACTTTTTGGGGGGGAAGAGGGGGAGAAGAAGGTCCATCTTGTAGTTTACCTGAGGTCTAATTTTTTGCACTGTCTCCTTGGCTCTCTGCAGGAATTCTGTAGATTCTTGTCCAGTGATATCAGAATTGGTCTTCTTGTAGAGACATTAAGTCTTATTCTGTGGCCCATTACTGGTACTTCCTGGCTTTTGTTCTGCAGATCTTTGCTGAGTGTGTCTTGTGTTGTGTTCTGTTTTTCTTGAACACGGAGACCAGAATTTAGTGAAAGGATTACCTTTCCCAGAAAACAGGGCTGAATGGTTAAACCTGTGCGAGAACTTTCCAAAGCAGATTTGCTGCCGGATAGTTTTTCCTGATGCTCTCCATGGGATATAGGGCCCTCTTTTCCCTCCCTGCTCCCCCCAGCAGCATCCATCCCTGTTGGGGTGACTGTATTCCAGCTGAGGATGCAACAACTTCTGAGAGTGGGTGGAAATCTCTTAAAATCATTTTAAAAAGCAAACCAGTTATTATTGTTTGTGGAAATCATAATTAGTAAATCTGTTACTAATTCATGGCCAAAGGTCTTCAGGCAAAAACTGCAGGTTTTTTTACTCCTAAACTCTGGAGAAGCTGAGCTGTCACTATCTCATCTGAAAAACAGGAAAGGGAGGGTGATGTTGCACAAAGATACATGAGCCTAAAGGAGGGTTGTGCTTGCAAAAAGCTTGAGAAGCCCTATTCTAGGGTCATAGCATCTAAGAAGTCTAACAATATTTCTTACGCTTCATACCTTATTACATCTTTCGTAATTCAAAAGAAGAAAACATTTAAAAATCTGTTAATTCTCTTGACAGTAGAAACATATTTTTCTATGTTGAGCCTTCTTCAGGGGGATTAATTCTGATAGAAAGATATTCTGATGGCCTATGGTTACAATTGCAATGCTGACTATTAAATGTACTGAGACATCAGCATCGATGAGAAGGGAGGATTCTTCAAAGACAGACATTCCCAGTGGTCATGGAATAAAATAAAATAGTACTGAATGCATTTGGGAGGAGGAAAAAATGCCAAGAAAGGTATGGGGCTTGATTTTCAGGCTAGTTTTGCTTTATTGTCACAAAGTTCTTTTTTTCTATGTAAAATGTTATGTGCAGCTTCCTTGAAACATCTCTGTATTGCTTGGGGAAAAAAAGTCTTTCCAGTTCCTTCTCGGAAAGGAAAAGCTTTTAATTTACTTTCCCTGTGTTGCTCATACCTTACTTAGATTAGTATCTGTTAAACAGATTTGATTGGCCTAAAGCAAAAGGAACTCTTAGTTCTTGCAGTGTTTGGGGAGGAAAAAAAAGTTAAATACTTTTGCACAGCTGAAGATATTTAAAGATCTACCATACTGGAATCCAGAGAAGTTTCAATTAACTCTGAATTGTTAAACATGAATTTTTTTTTTTAGTGAATTACATTCATCTTTCAATTGTCAAGTGGTTATTAGGTAAATTCTTTTTTTTCTTGTTTTTGCTTTAATACTTCTTTAGGTGCAGGTATTTGGATTATATTCAGCAGAAGAGTTTCATGAAACATTTGACTGTCCTATTAAAGTAAGTGTTTGTTTTAATCTTTAGTAAGTGTTGTGTTACTGTCTTTAATAACAGAAAGGTTGCATTGAAACTAAATGAGAGGGAGGAATATTGCTTCCTTGTGATGTTATTCAAGTCACTAGAAAATAGTTATCTGTCTCAATATAAACGCTTTTGATCTGGTTAAATTGGAAGAAAGCTGATCCGGATTTTGTAAGAAGAATTATTGAGTTTTTCAAATACAAAAGGCAAACTGAAAGAGAAATTGTCCTGTTTCAGCTGTTACCTGTCTCAACATATTTCTCTCTTTATAGTTCTGTGATATAAATTCTGAGGGTTCTGCTAACTCCGAGGTCAATATTTTGCAACCAATTCATATCAGTTACACCTATCCTGGGAAAAAGCAATGGGTAGCCATGCTCATGTACTCTGTGTGAGGGGAAAACTTCTGTTATACTCTGCTTGAGATAAGTGGTCTTGTCTGGCTGTTAAAAAGCACCTCTAGCAGGCATATAGGAAGATCTAAGTTTTTTTGTTTTTTTTGTTTAACTTTTCTTGCAGAAGAAAAGGTGGTGTGTGGAAATTATTTCATTTTGCTGTTTGGGGTGTCCCATGTTGCTGCTGCTCATGGGGGAAATAAATAAATAAACTCATTAAGTTTTCACACACATCAGATGCAACTCACTTGGCTCCTGCTGCCTTACTGCTGTTACAACTGTCTCCCACACCTGACACATTACACAAAGCCTTTTCTTTTGGCTCTGTGATTCAACATGCCAAGCTCAGTTGGTCAGTCAGGGTGTGAGGCTGGTGCTTAGTGTGGGAAGGTTACGAAGCTATTCCAAGCTGTATGATTGTTGTGTGATAATATACTGGGATACACGTATTCTCTAGGTAGGCGCCAAGGAAGACTTACTCAATCCATGCTTGCTACCTGCAGTCTCGTGCTGTACAGCCCTCATTCTGTTGCTGGCTGAGCTGTAGTTGTCTTGTGTAACATGACCCTGAATGTCAGGCTTGTGTCCTACAATATGGAGATTTTTCTTTTTTTCTGGAAAAAGGCAGTGGGACTAAAGACCAAATTGAGATGTCTGGAAGGATTAGTTTCTGCTTCAGAGGCAGAATTTGGCTGTAATATTTGATATTTGAGAAAGGGTTATCTTGTTTAAAAATTGATGCAGTCCTCCCTGTGACGTGTGAACTTATATTTCAACCATAATCCTCTTCCCCCCCCGCCCCTTCTGCTTTATACTCAGATTGTTGCTGTTCATCCTCATTTTGTAAGATCTCACTTCAAGCAATTTGTAACAGGAGGAAAAAAGGTAAGCAGTCATAGTCTAATGAACTTAGGCTCTCTTTAACCAGCTTTTAAAAATAGCTCAGAAGGTTGTATCTATGTTTTTAACCCTGGAAGGAAAAACTGTGTTTTTTCCCTTCTAATTAGGTCTTGTATTCCAAAATATTCTCATTTAATAAAAATTAATTCCGGAGAAAATAGTGCATTTCCTATGTTCAAATAAAAGTTGTAACAAATTGAACTTGAGAACAGAAATACTTTTATCCTCATATTCTGACAAAAGTCATTTGCATTTTTTATGCCAGATTTTCTCCATCCTATTCAATTTGTTGAAGTGGGAACAGAAGTTAGACCTTAATACAGATCTTTTACTATATATGTTGGTCTTGGTGTTTGGGTTTTTTTTTTTTTCCCCTTACGTTGTTTATTAAAGTAAATAATACTGGGTATCTGAATCAGATCTTATTTGGCGTTTTTTAGTAATTCAGGGAAGCGTGTTATTGCTGGCTCTGGGTAAAAGGTGCAAACTCTATTCTAAAGGCTGCTTGCCCATACAGTTGTATCTGTAGGACATAGCTTTTGGTTTGGGGCAGTTTGGTCTTTTAAATGTGCGTTACTGTGTTTTGTTGGTGTAGGGTGTAATTTCTGACTTCTAGAGTACTGATACTTCCAGGCCCTACAAGTATCTTGTATCACATTTTATATTTTGACCTAAAATACACAAAATTTGATTTGGAAGACTTTCTTGAATTCATGGAATTTTACTTTTGCCTTCTCTTATGAATTAAAGATGATCAGTGCTCACTTGTAGACTCATAAAACTGAATGCGCTGGATCTCCCTTACCAGCATGTAAGAAATACTGACTTCTAGTGCTCAGTTCAACTTAATTCTCATTAACAATTCAATATGTTTTGAAGAATAGCAGTTTTTCAAGATAGTGAGTTTGCTGGTCGGAGTTGGTGTTGTCCTTAAAATAATGCACAGTCACTGTATGTCTTTCTCAGCCACAAGTTTGTGAAGCTTTTTAGTACTGATAAAAGTAGCATGGACAGAAAGAAGCAGGGAATTAATAGAAGAGGGCTCCGTCAGGTGGTAAAAGAACTTGGGTTCACCTGATGCTGAACAGAGAAAAGCATCAGGGAGTTAACACATTCTCTTTGGTTATCTTTGATTACTTGACAGGTTGTTTTATATTCTGTCATCTGGGGAATGGTATACTCATTCTTAATGCGTTTTTTTTTTATTATTGTTTTTTTTGCTGAGGAACTTTCCTCTTCAGGAAAACTTTAATTGACATCTAAACATAAGGTATTTAGCATTGAGATAAGTCCCTCGACACCTGTAACTTGATTTTATTGATACATAAAACCAACAAACAAAACCTCTTGGCTTGTGGTAGAAGCCCTTCCTCTTCTGTCCTCTCCACCAAAAGAAATGTATATACCTATATAAAAACAAAATGCTCTGTGAAAATTCAGAAAGTTAAATTCCACCTACTTATTTATCTAAGATATTTTTTTCTGAAAATAAAAGGCTTTGTAAAACATGCCTGCTTTTTATTCATCTCTTTCCTTAAATATAAAGCCAAAGAGTTACATGGGAGCAGCAGGAGTTGGTCCACAAGAGCAAGGAAAAGGTGGCCTGAAGCAGACCTCCTCAGGCTGCGTACCTCAGCCCCCTCGCCCTGTGCCTGCAGGTCGCGTGGTTGTGTGAGCACCTCCGGGTAGGTGGTCAGGACCTCGGTGGCTCCCGAGGTCTCCATGCATTTAGCCTTTGTGTGGATACAGTGCCTTCAACTGCCTTATAGCCAGCAGCTGTTGGAGGCATCCTGGCTGTCTTCCTCCACCCGTGCAGAGGCAGGGAGAGCAGTGAGCACGAGCTGCGGGAAGGCTGAGCTCTTCTGTGTTGTGTCGCTACTATGGAAATAAGGCTACCCCTCGTTTTGGGGCAGTCTCGAGGGGAAAAACTTTGCTTGTGACCCTCACGCGATGCTCTCTGTCTGAGTATAAAGGGTGTAAACTGCTTGCCCAAATGATGTGGGGTGTATCTTTGGTTTTTGGTGTTCTGGGAGATGATAACATTATACATTTTATCATTTTAAATAATATTTTTAAAATCATTTGCTAAGATCGCTTGAGCCAGAGATTCAGCACTTCAAGGAGGGCCTTGAATGGAATATGGACACTTACTCAACCCCCTCCAGTTGCACTAGCAACATTTTTGTTTCAGAAGATGAGAAGGATGTTCTTGGTTTCTTGAATTTCATGCTGATTTTGGTTTATAGTAAAACAAATCAAGAACCCAAACCACATATGCATACAGAAACAAGAACACTCACCCTACACCAACTTTATTAGCCTTTTGTCTCATCTCAAGAGAGCACTTAAAGATCTGCTTAAACCTGTTAATTTTATAGCCAAGCATCTGCCTGAATAGGATACTTTAGTATTAGTACTTTCATGAACTGGGCCTATAACAGTAAATTACCACCTGGTTAATCTTTTCAAGGAAAAAACAGTTCCTCATAACTGAGAGGCAGAGGGATGCACTAACCAATGTGCTTCGGAGATGTGTGATAGGGCTTCTTGTCCCAAACACTGGAAGGTGTTTGGAACTTGCTTGAATTGTGGTATGATCCTGAGATTTACCATGTCTTAGAAATGCAGCCTGACCTAAAGCTGGCTTAAGAACAGTGATTCCTGGGGGGACCGTTAGATCATTACAGATTGTTGAAAGTTAAACTTTACTTATGTTAAACTATGCATCTGTTTATATAGTTACCTAATGAGGCATGGGCTAGAGTCCTTCAAGAGGTTTAATTGTATTATGAACTGATTAACCAATTTAAAATGTTTGCTTATTAAAATATTTTTTTTAAGTAAAGAACTTTCATTAAACTTGGGTTATTATTGGGCCTTCTATTTTGCCTTTAAAAGCTTTTTTCCCCCCCTCTTTACTTTTTTCAATGGATGAGCATTATGTGTGCCTAGAAAAAAAGGCAGATATTGCAGAAATGTTGGCACGAGCTCAGTGAGAAGCAATAGGTACCATACTAAAAAGCAGCACTCCCTCACTCCCCTCACCCTTATCTCTGCAATTAACTACAGCACCATTGTGAGGACTTGGCACATGATGGTAACCCTGCAATAATAATACTTTATATTGTAAATAACAGGGCGTTCCTGTCCAGAGCAGACAGTAGAGCTTCAAAGCAAGGGAAAAGACAAATACTGTGCTGTTGAAGGCCATAACCTTCTACCTTTTAAAAAAAGGGTCTAATCTTAAAAAATAACAGGGTAAAAAGCTAGCTAAATGAGGATGGTAAAGCTGCAATAAAGGTGTTCTTTGCTTAACCCTTAGAATACTGGTCTTTCCCAACATCTAGACTAAATGAATGTTATTGCACAGTGCAAGTATCCATTATATTCAGAGGGTTAAAGAGGTAGAACCAACAACGAGGGAAGATTGAAGGATACTGAAGTTCCAAAATCAGGGTATTGGCTACTGCATCTTAGGTAAAGATAACTTAGGAGAGCAGGTTCCTTTCTTGGTGGAGGCATTGATGAGGTTTTTTATTTCGTGTTTTGATTAACATCAAGAACCAGGCATGAATGTTTTTGTAATATTATTTGTGGGAGGGTGAATCTTCTGGAGTGATTGAGTCACTCTGCTGAATGTATGTTAATTAAGGTTTTTTTGTGGGGGAGCTTCTACCAGGTGCGATAGTGCCTGGAAATTCAGGAAATGAATTCTGAAGCTAGTTTGAGAGCAGGATATTCAACATCTTAGAGGATGGGGCTCCTACTTTGCCTAGAGCATGGATTTTCCATAATAACTGTTGATTTTGAGTATCCAATTTGAAACATTTTTAATAAGCTGGATTTTAAGGGTTAAGGAGCTGAGATAGATGTGAAAAATTTGACCCATGACTGTGAGCATTTGCATCTGTATCTATATATACATATGCATGATATATTTAATATATATTATTATATGTGATATTTATAAATTATATATATAGAGAGAATGGTTCTGTATTTCTGGAGAAGATACACTATGAGAACCAATTTTAAAATGCAGATATGCCTCAACACATTTGTTCGTTCCCATTTATCCTCCCAGAATTAGTATCTGAGCATGTAGATATCCATGTTTAAACATTAGACTCCCCTTCTTGTGTATTATAAAAGATGAGAGAATTTAGTGTTGCCTGGGGCAAATTTAATATTTAAATCTAAAATAAAATTTCAGTGCTGGAATCCTGGGCGCGACCCACAGTATCTCCTGCCCGAGACACAAAAGAAGATATTCTGAATTCTTTTCCACTCCAGGTAGAGCAACTTCATATACATTGAAAGAATAGCAGTCCTGAACAAGGCACAAGCAGGAAGAGAAATAGCTTTCTTGTAGAACTGCAGCTGCTGTTATGGGCAGTGGAATTTGTATGTTAAAGTCAAGTCTGCCAGGGAATGTATCTTTTTTTTTTTTTTTAATTGTCTGCTTTTTAGTGTCAGCAGATGCACTTTGCTTTGTGAGTAAGTAGATGACCTTTATCTCTGAACCCTATGATATGTACTTCATAATAACTGGTTGGACTACTTTGACAAATTATTAAATTGTCAGGATGCTGTTTGCAGCACAGTCCATTTTTAGAAAGCAGATAGTCAGCTGTTTGGCATTACGTTGGGTAGAAGAGCACCAGACAAGAAAGGCAGATTGCTTTGTAAGCTATAAAATGTCAGTCAGTAAATACTCAAAGGTCTGGTTTAAGTGAAGAAAGAGTAAATACTAAGGCAATTTCTGTCCATGCATTGGATAATTTACCATAAACAGGAAACAAACTGTAGCAGCAAGCAAGCCACAGTAGTACGGGTCTACGGTTTGCTTCTTATGATGTATGATGCCTGGATGTAGCCTGTATTATTCAACAAATGAGACTTTGATCTATAGTGATGTGTTCTTTGCTTAATAAGCAGATGTTTGACTGTGTTTAACAGATGTGCACTTTATCCTGAAAAGCAAAACATTCTCCCTGTGCTGTAAGGGACAAGTTTTCTTTGGGTAAAGAGAGAATGAATTGTACTCCTGTCTGAATATAATCTACAGTTGGGTGTTTTGCAAACACCTGATGGAAAACTTTTTTTATGTCTGAGGTGGCAAGCAGAGAGGATCGAAGTACATAAATGTGTGAGAGTTTGTGTCTGTCCTTGCAAGATTTGCTTTCCAATCCTTGCTTGATCTCCTTTGACTTCTGCTGCTGCCTCTCTTTTCCTCTCCTCAACTCCTTAAAGCACAAGAGCTTTGTACCAATAAAGTCTCGCCAATATTTTGGTTGCCCACCTTCAGTTGAAAACTTAAGGCCCACAAGAGCCTCTGCCTCATTTGAACTCATCCAGGCCAGTCCTATTCCAAACACAAGTGATAATTTTTCTTTTTGCTATATATTTTCCTATGAATGCAGAATTAATAAGTCCACATGGCATGCTGTTCTGGGTTACTCTCAGTTATCTGTTAATCTTGGCTGTGCCAGTAAACATCGCTGGTTTTAGTATTAAAACAATATGTATCTATACTGATCGCTTGCAACCATGATGGTAATGTGTTAGGTTTTTGTGATCTTGCCTGGCTGAGGAGAGAGCTGGTGAAACAGGTGCCAAAAGCAGAACACACACCACAGGTAGGCACCTCTTTGCATTCAGGCAAACAAAGACTAGGACAAGAATAAATACAGAGAGGTTTTGCCTGATTTTATTTGGCTGAATGTGAAAACTGACATGACAGTGCTGCAGTAAGGAAAGAAAGGATGGCTCTACAGTTAAAAATTTAAAAGTCTCGGCCTTTTTCTTTTTTTGCATTAATTGTTACAGAACTCCTAGATCTTTACAAAGAAAGTGCTACATTAAAACAAAGGGATTGTGGGGAGTAAAACGCAAGGGAAATGTTTTGCATGCACAATGCCATGCATGGTGCTTCAGTAAAAGCAGGTTTCCTTTGAAAGTTTGTGCTGTGTGAGAATTATTTTATTTCAGTGTTTTCAAGGGGTATTTGGGGGTGGGGTAAAAATTAATTTGAATTATTTCTCCCTTTTGTCACTACCTATTGCCTCTTTGTTCAGTGGATTGAGAATTCCTATACGTAGTTTAAAGACTGGGATTACATGTGATTAGTATTAATGTTAATTGCATGACAGGCTCCACTGAATCCAAGCACTAGTCTTTTCTCTTTACTGGATGCACTCTGCAAATAGCATTCTGAGCTCTCTCTGAGGAGGCTGAACTGCTGGTAGTGAAAGATACTTAGAGATGTATTCACCGATCCAAGTGAATTATATCAACTTGTTCTTTGAATCAAAAATTGTCCTGCACCAACCTTGTGTGATGCATTTCAATATGTCTGTTCTTTTAATGATCCGGTTTGTGAGCATAAGCAGTTATGAAGACCTGCAAAATAATTTTAGTAGTGAACTACTGGAAGATTGCAATGTACTATCAAGAAGTGTGGGTGGGGAGCCTTGAAATCAAAGTTCAATTTATGTTATTGTAGCTGTATTATCATTGTTGCTGTACATGCAAGAGATGCTGGAAGTGTGTTTTAAGCGCTACTGTGTTTAGCAAAGGACTGGAAAGATTTGCCAGAGGAGATCAAAAAGAAGAAGATACAAACTGTATTGCAGAGAGTGCCAGAAACTCATTTTGCGGCTGCTGTTGAAATATAAGTACTGTGAATGCTGACTGCCAAAATATGGGATTTATGGGAAATAAAGCCCTAAAATATTTTTCCCCTACAAAAAAAAAGAGACGGAGGCGGTAAGAGGAGTTCCTCCAGAAACAGTGGAGTTTTTTGTTATGTGTCTAGCTTCTGTTGAAGTTTTAAATGGCTTTCTGGTGCGATAAACATTTCCATATGAAGAAAGAATGGAAGACTAAGAAATAACTTAGCCTGCGTCTTTTGAGAGAAATGCGTTCAGTGGGTAGCAGCTTCGAAACCCATAGCGAAGTTCTGTGTTCAATAACTGTTTCCAAGTGTCACTGTTGTAAGAAATAAATAAATTACATTGTATATCAGAAAAAAAGCAGATAATTCCATTGCAGATAAATTACTAAAATACTATTTGAGATTTTTTTTTTTTTTAAATGAAGCCATAATTTTGAGTGTAATTTGGCTTCAGTGTTAGACCTATTGCACTTCCTGGAATAAAACGGGGAGCTTTGAGTGCTCCGGTGGGCCGGATTGCTTCCCATCTTTGTTACAAACAATATCAGACTGCCTTCGTTTGAGAATTTAATTAAGCATGTTCTTATAGTTGATCATAGACTGAGGCAGGATTTTTTTCCCCCTCCCCCTCTTCACCAGGTCTTTCTCAGGTCATTTATTTTTTCCTTGCAGTTTCTTACTCAGGTAGAGAGACAAGAAAAAACATAATGCTCACAAACCATGAGAACTAACAAAATAGCTGAAAAGAGTCATTCCAAGCTTGCTCTGAATCTTGTGTGTGATAAACTTAAATCACAATCCAGTGATAAGCAGAAAAGATTCAAATTCCAGGTAATATAATTGACATCAGCCAGCTTTACCTGTCACATCATGTGCATCAGTTTTAGTAGCCTTGTTCAGTGTGTCCAAGTGAAAATATTACGTATTTGCTGCCGCCTGAATTGGAATATATTGAAAGAAGCATTTGAGTAGCAATTTGTTTTCTGTCAAGCCTCTCTTTAGGAATTTGTGAGCTACAAAATAATCCTCAAGTCTGGCTCAGCGTGGCACTTAATTTTAGATGACACCCTCTGCGTCTGAGTGGAGCTAATTAGTTTGGGCGAGTACTGCCTGCGTGTTTCACATCCACCTAGCAGGTTGCTAAGGCACGTATACCTCTGCATGGCACTGCCTCCGAGCGCAGGCGCTGTCCCTCCCGTCAGTGGCCTTGCCTGGGTTGCTCCGCAAGAGCATCTCCCTTAGGAGATTGGTTGAGTAGCCTTTTCATAGGTGGGGAGAAAATACCCTAGGCTCTCCAAAAGGTGTGCTGGGTACATGCGACCTTTGTGAAGGGCACCGAGTTATTCTGGTGGCGTTAAAGTTGCAGGAAGCACATAAGTAAAAAGTTTGTCTGCAGCGTGCTTCACGTGCAACTTTCTGACCAACCATCCTGGAGAGTGACTAGTTTAAACTTTGAGGGAAAATGTTTGTCCTTTGGTGCCCTCTTGTGGCTCTAGGATAGAGAAGCAGTCGGAGTAATTGCCATTTAAAAAAAATAGCATTTCATTAAAAAATATTATTTTAAACAATTAGTTTCTCATCATTTGAAGTCTTTATACAAATGTGGAGTGGGAGGGAAAGCCATACATAATAAAGCATGTAGAGCTGGATCTTAGATGTGAAATGTTAGAAATGTATTCATAAAAAATAATTCAATGTAGGTCTTAATGTGGTGAAAGTCCTGGCAGGCAGTAATTTTACACTTCTTAATAGCGCTGGTGCGATCCTGTGAGCTGAAGTTCAGGTTGTGCATGCGTCTGCATGTACGTGCCTGTGCTTGGGCACAGGTTGGCAGGGCTGGCGCCTTAGGATACAGCCTTCACAGATGCTTCAGTTTCTTAACCTTGATGTATCCCTCCAAGTGCTGCCCTTCACATCGCTCAAAGGGACTCCATGTTATAATCCTATTAAATAACTTCCTGGAACCATAAAGAAACTGGTAAAGGAGTTGGACTGTCATGCAAACTGTCTGCAGATAGTTGGGTTTGTTTATTTGCTGCTGCAAAGCATTTCATGATATCCTATGGTTTTCGATATTCCAGAATAATCTAAAATCCTTGTTTGGACAACCTAGGACTCCCGATCACAAAATTTTTGCAATCAGCAACACTTGTACTGCAGTGCAGTCTGCATGTCTGGGACTAATACGCAGCATATCTAGAGCCCTATCGAAGGCCAGATAGTTCCACATGGGGGCCAAGCCAAAAGCTGCACACTTGCAGCTCTTAGGAAATTTTGTATGACAACCCCAGACATGTGGGACTCAGTTTTTCTATCCCCTGTTATTTGGAGGGAGGAAAGATCCCATCACCAAACCAGTGGACGGGTGTGAGACAGTCTACTTTCTTTAGCAGCTTTCTCATGTAACTGTTGTCACTAGCTCTGTATGTTTAGGTTCTTAAATTCCTTAATCTTTTTATCCTTAAAATGGGAATTAGCTATATTTAGCCTTCTTTGGAAAAGCTTGATAGCAAGGCTGCTTATTTTATTAAAGTAACTTGAATTCTGTGATATATGAAGTTCTCAATGTAAATGTCGTATGTGAAAATGGTTGCTTGTGTTTGCTTTTGTTTTGTGGTAAGCATATGTTTTCCCCACCCTTGAATCAGAGCCGAATAAGAGCAAAAAAACACTTCCTGTGTTTACATACAGCACTGCATTACAGAAATGTTTCTTGTTGCACTTTTTTATAGTTGCTGTTATATGAGAGAGGTTGGATGAATAGATGGAAGCCCTCAGTTTTACATGAAGGAGAGGGAAATATAAGAAATGTAAAATGGAGAGGACACTTGATTGCTTGGGCCAATAATATGGTAAGTATGTCACTGGTAAATGAACAAAAGTTGACCTACACTGATATTTGTAAATGCCTCAAAATAATGTAAATTGCCCACATATTCCTTTAAAAATGATACATTTGAAGAGTCCAGTATATAAGGCATTAAAGGAAAGTGTTTTAGTTGTTTTCTTCACAGACAACCCCGCTGCTGGCATTTCCTGCTGGCTATTCAGCATTCTCCATATGACTGCATGCTTCTGAAGAAATTTAAGAGAAGTAGCTGTACAAACAATCATTAAGGGAGGTCGCCACCATATACTATTGTAAAGCAGAGTTTTCACCACTGAAGCAAGCTGCCTGAGGAAGTAATGCTAATGTGGAAAAAAAAAGAAAAAAAACTTGTAATTTGTATTGAAGAGACATTACTGTATGTATTTCTAATGTGGCAGGCTACAGAAAATGATAGTAATAACTGCTTATTTGGGTAGGCCACTGGAAAAGACTTAGGAGAAAGTAGACCCTTTTTGCTCTAAGTATAATTCATATTTTAAAGGGAACCATCGTTGTCATGCTGAGTGTTACATTTCACCTGTCACTGTATATCTAATTGATGGGTCAGTGTCTATATTTTGAAGCTCAGCAGTGAGGGGTACACTTTATGTATGTAACATGTCTAGCTTCCAGAGTTTTATTTTCAAATGTGACACAGATACTTTTGAAAACATTAGCTGTTTTGGTTTTTCTTCTTTCCCCCCCCCAAGGGGTGGTTCTCCTTCTAAAGGGAAGCATTTATTAAAATATCTTTAAGCAGTTGTTCTGTTACTTCCTTTAAAAACAGTTTTTGAAATTGTTAGAGTTGGACTTTGTGTTTATGTGCTCCCCTTTAATAACTGCATTAGGTTTGAAACTTCAGTGAGCACTTGATCTTCATAGCATTAACTCTTTTGCAGGTTTGTTCTTTTCAGAGTCATACAATTAAAATATATATTCTAGGTGAAACTGCTGGGAATAGATAGGACAGTTGAGGAGAGCTATCTCTAGAGATGACGTGCCACATCAAAACACAGCATACTAATAAAATGTTGAGAACCATCTGTCAGAGACAAAAAGCCATGGTCAGGGCCTATCTTTCAATGAAAAATGAAGTGACACTTGCCCTCCAAAAGATTAATATATTTGGTTATTGGTCTTTCCCTTCCCCCCACCTTTACCTTTTTAAAATTTTCTCCTTCCTCTAGCAAGGCTGAGGGAGGGTTATTGCTTTCTTTTTTCTTTTCTCCACCCCCCCCAAGTCATTCAGAGAAAATCTTATATAGCCTTGCTACTTAATGTACTTGGTATTTAGCTACCTAATTTTTATGTTCTTGAGCTTTTTGAGTTTTTTTGACGCTCTGTATGTGAGCTTGTTAGACCTTGGATATTCTGAGATGGGCTCCAGGTTATTTAGGCAAGGCCTAATTCTGCTGTCAGATGCTCATGTAACCCATGTCTGTTGCTGTGCCCCCTTCTCCTTCATCCATGGCCAAAAGTGTGAATTTTACAGACTGAGGGACCTGAGGACCAAATCCTTAAAGGCATTAGGCTGCCTATCTCACATTAAAACAACAGGATTTTGTCTGCTTCGTGGAAGAAAGGTGACTCTGGAAGTCTTTTCAGTTCATGACGTGAATGGCACGCTTTAGCTATAGGGGATTCTACACTGTTGTGTTGGGGCACTTTAAAAGTACACTAGTCTACCTAATGCAAGATTTGCTGCATTGTAGAAAAACAGAATGTGTGTCATTTTTATCTGAAAATCGTGATTGTAGACAAAGTAGTAAGATTAATAAAAGACTTCATTAAAACATGGATCAAAGAAGATTGCACATTTTATCAAATGAGCTTAGAAAACACAAAACATAAGCTCCTTGTTTATGTTACCCAGAGATCTGGGCTCTCTACACTGCAGATTCTGTATACAGAGTTTTTTCTGAGACTGCAATGACTGTTAACTTCAGAGATGTCAGTAGGAGAGTTTTCCACATTTGCAGTTCTTCAGTGACAAAGATCACTAAAGAAGCCCCTGCCCATCCCCAGCTGCATGTTTCTGCCCACCCCCAGGCCACTTACTGCTCCTTGTGATGTAGGATGAAAAAAAAAAAAAAGCAAAAAAAAACCACAAAAAAAAACAAAGAAAACCCAGGCTTAGAACATGACCCCCATGTTTGGACTTGTTGACTTACGAACAGTTGAATCAGTACAGCTGAGGACCTAGAAACCTGCAGTGGGGGGGAACAGAAACAGGCAGGGGAATCTCTTAAATCAATTTTGTCACCGGAGAAATCATAACATGGAATGGCATCCTGGACACTGACCTTTCAAGGTCCCTTCCATCCGCTTTTCTATGATCATGAGAGCTGGTTTTTCTGCTTGGTGAGCTTAAAGGAAATATGTAGCAAAGAGTTTCATTTTATTTAGGGGACTTCTGTGTTTAAATCACTAAGAAACGAATCATTACTTAACATGAAATTAATCTCCATTTTGTTACTGGAAAGGTTACAGCTCACCTTTTCTAAATAACATGGAAAAATCTGATTAATGGCTCTTTTAATTTTTTCTAAAATGACTTCAATCTTCCTTTCTTTAAAGCTTTTTTTTGTTTTGGTCATTTGGGAGCTTTCCTGAGGAGGCAGTGAAAAATCACAGCAAAGAAAACTAAGTGTCATTTAAATATGTTTGTTTCTATTGTATTGTGTAAGAGTAAAAATGCATTTTAGGAGAAGTGCAGGTTGGCTTATTTTATGTTAATGAGGTGCTACTTCATCTTTTCTTTTTCCAAGGTGGAAATTTCTGCTTCTCTGTAGGGACTATTTTGGAAGAGCTGTTTTTTTTTCATTCCTTCAGTAGTAGTACCAGCACAACATGCTGGACTGATTCATGGCTGGAGTTGGTAGTCTGTCACTCATTCACTTGTTATCTTTTCATTTTGCATGTCAATTCAAAATATCTAACTTATTCTAGTCTCTTCATTCTTTTTTGTCATCTCTTGTGAGGTGATTGCTTTCAGTATAAACTGCTTTCCCTGTTTATACAGATCTGCCCTGAAACTTATGCCATAAACTGTATCACTGTCTTACTGTACAGAATAATCTGGGATGTGGTGAGTAGGAGTTTGTCAGACTAAATAAATTTCTCTTTTGTTTAAACTTTCAGGGCGTGAAGATACTTGACATGATCTCCAAGCAAAGAATTACCAATGTGCCTCGAGACGACATAAGCCTTCGCCCAGATATGTATCCCTGCAGCCTTTGCTGGAAGGATAATTTAACG
Source organism: Apteryx mantelli (assembly GCF_036417845.1). Taxonomy (NCBI): domain Eukaryota; kingdom Metazoa; phylum Chordata; class Aves; order Apterygiformes; family Apterygidae; genus Apteryx; species Apteryx mantelli. The sequence goes on from NC_089979.1 coordinate 113,143,610, forward strand.
CTGATTATTGGCTGGGGAAATTCAGTAAAGGTACAATTACCTGTCTTTATAATAAATGCTTGCTGTTATCACAGAGAAACAGAGGATTATTTCTGAAAAGCAAAGACAATCGAAAAGAATAGAATTTGGTTTGACTGCAGTGTCTACAGCAGAACTCCTGCTGCCATAGAAATGTCATTGGACTGACCCTCATGAGGAGGAGTAGTGATAGACACCCAGCGGTCAGGCGGTTTTCTGTGTGTGAGCACACAGTGAATGCAATCCTCAGGGACGCTTCTCTCCTCTGTGCCTTGGAGAGATTTTCTCTTTTGAAAGCTTTTAGAGAGCTGTTGTGAATTCATTTCTTTTGATTAGCATTAAGGAAGAACAATTTACCATGAGGTATTTTTTTGGAGGGGGTTATTTGGGGATGGAGGGGGTTGTGACTGATAAAACAGCCACATAATTTCAGTCAACCATGGGAAAAAAGGGACAGGGAGGAGAATGTTGCGGGGACAGGCTGATTTGAGTTTTGTTTTGCTTTCAGCAGGGAACTGGCATTTCAAACTTGTGCACTACAGACTGTATGATTTGCTCAGACTAGCACCTGACACGGGTTTGCTACAAGCCTGTTAGGTGCTTTCTAATAACAGATTGCTACATCATTGCACAGTGGGAAATTAAAAGTACTTGTTAGAAGTCGATGGAAAGGGAGGGTAAAGTGAGGTAGGTGAAGCATAAAAAGCTTTTGCAGCATTAAGCTTTGAATTTTACAAATCAGCAGGCTTGTCTAAGTTTGGCATCTGTCTTCCCCGTGTTTTGTGCTTGCTTTACAACACTTGGGTATTTGCATTTCTTTAAATGTACATACTCTCTTCCTCTTATTGTGAGTTGCAATAACATATTCTTACTGAAATAGTAAGGTAATGAGATGCTAAGTATGAGAAGATACAAAAATCAAACTCACATGTACTAGTGTAAAGAAATAGTATTGAGCAGATGCTTTCTCTCTTGCTGTCCATTTTCCTTCTCCTTTCCCAGCATATTTATAAGGCTATGGGCTACAGTCACAACTTTCCTGTCTTGTTTTCTACTTCAATGATGCATCATTGCTATTTTACAGCCTGTGTTTTTCAAAATATAGAAATGCGTGTCCAAGAATGCCTCAATAAGGAAAAGAGTTTCTGGAAAGAGTTAATATTATTTTGTGAGTTACAGTTTGTTCATCGTAATGATCCAAATCTATTTCCTAGATTTGCTCGGTAAAGGAACGGCATGCCAGTGAAATGCGTGACCTTCCGAACCGCTATGTGGAAATAGGTATGATTGTATGAATGTGCTCTCCTTCTCAAAATTAGATAAGCTTTGAAAGGTCTGTTTTAGCCTTCTAGCCTGAAAAAGCTGTTACAGTTCAGAGGCAATGTGTACTTATAACATAAATGTCTTCCTATTTTTAGCTGGTGAGGTTGTCACAATGTCCTCATGCGTAGTTTTTTGTAATCTCAGTGAGTCTGAAATTCTGTGCTCTTCCAAAATCAGAGATCCTTGTGTGAATAGCGGATGTCTACACTTTCCCATCATACAGATCCCTGCAGAGAATGTGTCTTTTCATCTTGGTTAAATGATAATCATGGTAGCATATTAAGGAGAAAATAGACCTTAGTTTAATGAATTATGTGTTTGATTTTATCGTTCATCACTTTTTTTTAAACACTTCTTTACATAGTGTTGGAGAGTTGGTTTGAATTTTCCCTTGTTGCCTTTTTTGCTTCTGCATTTTGTGTCTGTTCTCCTTTGCTTTCTTATTTCTCCAGTCTAGGTGATAATAATAAACTTCATTATTGCTGATTAATGGAAAAAAGTGATGACAAAAAATGTATATGAAGTAAAGCATAAAGTGGAATTTGAAGGAAATTTGCTGGGGGCAGAGGGGAGGTAAACAAAAAGTTTCCAGTGTCCCCAGAAGAAATTTCTGATGAGGAAGGATTTCTGAAGAGGTAACGGTGGAAGGATAAGTAGGCCTTCTGGGACTGCAGAGCAGAGTGGACCACAGTGTGAAAACTTCTGTGCTTCCTTGGCTTGCCTGTAATGACTTGAAGTTGGTACACTAGAGTGTTCAAACAAACTCCTGTCTCGTGTCAGCATACTGACCAGAATGTTGCAGGGCGTAGATGTATATGGCTTAATGATTTCAGAAAAGAGCAGTTTTAAAACAGCTCCTGAAAATCAACTAGGAAACTCATTAAACTCTGTATTAATTCTGGATACTGTGAGAAGAAGGCTTGCCTGACAAACTGAGACTTAAAAGCTGTTTGTTGATTAAGATTACATTTCCCAAAAGAATTACTAACTCTGGAATTCTGGATTTTTGAGAGAATTAAATTGAGGAGAAGTTCAGTCTTGAGTTCTACCCGCAGATCTTTCTATAAGCTTTTGTCTACCTGTAAGTAGTCTTTTTGAAAATAATTAAAAGGGGTGGTTTACATGACAGATGAACAGAGGCAACTTTTACACTGGCCTTACATGACTCTGTCTTTTGGAACTTTATTAAAAATAATAAAAAGCTCTCATCAAACTGTTTAGGTGCAAATCTAGAGAAGGCTAGAGATTTCTGTGGAAGTCACTTCTTGATCTTACACCCTTCAGCCTAAATCCTTTCTATTTTTGAGGACTGTGTTTTATGTCACTAACCTGTTAACAATGTGCTTGAGATTTCTTTCTGGTTTCAGGTCAGAGCACCGAAACAGCTCTGCCAAATGCTGTCAGCAGCACTCATTGCAGCATGGGTTTTAAATTGGGAGGGAAAAGGGGGGAGGCATTATTTGTTCAAGTCTCAGTGGAAATTACAATAGCTTTTGATGTAATCATGTAGAAGCTGCTCTTAAGAGCCCTGTATTGTGCCATAGTGTCTATTTCAATTTTACTCTGATTTAAACTTACTTTCAGATGCATGGTTGGAAGATCTTGATATTATCCATGGGCAGACTGGCAACCAGGCCTTTTTTTTTGGGGGGGGGGGGGGGAGAACATTAGTATGCTAAGTGGATGCATAAGCTGATACATTCTCAGTGTGTGTATTTTTAATATCTAGAACTTACACAATGTCAGAATATCCTTCAGTGGCAGGATAGCTGAATATCCTTCTCATGTTCTGGCTTATAACATCTTGGCATCATACTTCATGAAAAAAATCAAACAGATAACACAGTATAACTTTTGTCATGTTTAGTGTTTTCTTTCTGCTTTTACAATTTTGCACCTGAAATGAAAACCAAGGGTGGACTAGGAAGCATTCATATTTCGCTCTCTGCTTATCAGGGAAATACATATGAAGCCTATGACAACACAGTGTTTTCTATATCTCAACAGTTTCAGATTTATACTGTTTTACAGTCATTTTGAGGGTATCAAAGTTCCACAGAGTTAATAATAGTGTAGTAAACTGTGTTGGCATTGGTAAAACATAAATGTCCCTTCAGTGGTTTCCAGCCCAGCAAATAAGGAAACGGAGCATTTCCTGCATTGTGAGTTCCTCAAAGTTAGGTGCGTAGAATACTGTGGAACAAGGGCTTCCTTGTTCTTTGGTTCTGTTTTAATGTACAAGCATACTTACTCAGAGGCAGGAAAAAGTGTGGTATCTGCCCTGATCCTAAACCAGGCTGCCCATAACATGGGAATGTAACACCACTGAACTGTTCTAGTGGTAGTTGTTTTCTTTGAAAAAAGATGATGCTGTGGTTTTGTGTAAGAGAAATTAGATGAAATATTCATACAGTTTTCATGTATCTATGTGGCATCTCTAACTTTATTTACATCTTTCAGTATATTAGTGGTGATTTTCTTTACTAATCTTCTCTGTTGTCTCTTTGGCTATATGTTGCAGTTCATTATGTACGCGGCTCCTCATTCAGTGTCATAGATAAACTCAAGTGAAATGTTTCTACTTAGGTTTGAATGCATGTTAGCTGAGCAGATCGTATCGGTTTAGCTCTGTCAGCTACCACAGTGAAGTACTGTATTGATTAGAGAATATCGGTATTGAATTACAGGCTTAACGTGGACTAAATGCCATTGTGATCTTTCTTAAAGAGTGTTTGACCTCTGTGCTGCCTCCTGATATGTGTACAAAAGCTGTAATACTGGACAACTTCTGAACAGGGAACCCTTCCTCAACGGGAGCCTGCTAGAAGGCTTCTTATTGAAGAACTAATTAGCATTTTGCAGTTAATATAATGCCTTTTCAAAGTGAAACAGGACATCTTACAAGCATTAAATACTCTTCCAGTGACTTTGTGAAGTAGCTCAGGTTTTTGTATATTTTTTTGTGGAGAAGTACTTCATCAGTGTCTCAGTTAATTTACTCAGGTTGTTAATAATAGTGGAAAGTAGAAATTAGCAGTGAAAGTCAGTAAAAGACTTGAAGTCGATTACAGACTTCCTATTCAATTCACTGTAGTCCAGATTTTATCTGAGGAATCTCACCTTAATTCCAGGTGCCAACTGGTCAGCAATGCCTTTTGAGCAATTGTCTCCCCTGTGTGTCCCTCTGGAAGTAGCCTACTGATATAAAACTTGCATGTTTTGTGGATATGCATGTAACAACACATCTATATTTTGTGGGGGAAAAGCTGCATAAATGCATGCCAGGTTACCACTGAGTAATGAGTAATTGTACTTTTTCATCTGAAAGGAAAACATGGGAATATTTATTTTGGGGCGTTAAAAAAAAAAAAAAGGCACACACCAATATGTGGCTTGTAAAGTGAGATACTGTGACCTACCATATCAGCATATTTCTCTTTATATAGGTAGAACTTAAAGCTTAATTAATGAATACAGTTAGCAGGAAATTATTAGTGGTAAAATGTCATCAACTTTATATGCTGACTTATGCAAACATTTCACTGGAGCAAGTCTGTGTACTCTGTGAAAAGCAAATTCCTCCTCTCCCCCCCACCCCTCCCCCATAAAACCCTGTATAGCCAATTCCGCTTAGACTATTACCCATCCTGTTATGTCATAGGCCAAATGGATCCTTTTTAAGTTCCTTGATAAAATTAGTCAAGACTACCACACTACTGAATATTTTTCCTATTGGTTGATAAAGTTTTTCAGTTCAATGTTTAATGGAAAAAAAGAGTTTTCCAGAAAATCAACTTTGAAACTTTGAAATTTAAGCTTCTGATTTCTTATTAGTCATCAAGGATTGCATGGGATTTCCTTAAAGGTTTTATGTCTGTATCTGGAGATTTATGTAGGTGATTGCCATATTTCTAATAATGATTTTATTGTTGTGTGAGATAGAAAGGGGATAAGAACTTCAGCATCATATTTCCATTTCACAAAGCCTGATTGCAGGTAAAACAACAAATTGTAATTCTGCTTACAGTGGACAAAACATTTACTAATTCAACTGAAAGAGTAGGTTACACCAGAAAGATGATGACCTACATGACCAAAAAGATTTTTCCTGATGTTTCTGATGATTGTGATACTGTAATTGAGAGAAATTGTTTTGTTTTAATAGTAAAATTTTTGCATGTTTCCATTCTGCTCTGGTAGCCAGTGGGATAACAGCTTTTAGTCACAGAGGCTTTTACAGATCTCTGACTGAATTTTGAGTGGTGGTCTTTTTTGTTTTGTTTTGTTTTTGTTTCGTGATCACATTCAATTAATAGTATCATTATCATTGCCCTCTTCTGCTTTAGTGAAAACGCTTATCCCTGTTACTGCATGGCATTTGGTTTTGTATTAAGAATGATTGATGAGCGATTGCTAAATTTTCTCCAAAGCAGACATTGTGAACCTTCAGCGTTAGATCAAAAGAAACTTTAAGACCGCTCTTGCTACCATTTTGAATGGAAACAGAGTGAAGGTTGTGAATTCCAAGTTCAGAAGAATAGATTGAGAAATTCTGTTCTGTTATCGTTGGGGTATGGGACCTGCTGTTGATTTTAGGTTTACCCTACTGCTCCTCCTACTAGAGTTCAAGAAGAAGAATAGTATGCCGTAATGATAAATAGTTAAATAGTTGCTTAAATTTCCATAGAGTAATTTTGGGTGAAAATTTACAAGGAGTGCTGAAGATACTCAAGAGCAGCAATGTACAGTTAAAGGAAACTCATGTGGGTTACTTCCTTGGTCCTTCCCCAAAATTTACTGTTACTTTTTAATCACAGTTGGCATTTCTTCAGCTGGGCACATCCTGAGGTTTGTGTTCAGGCTCCTACTCAGAATTGGGTCTGTCCTGGAAATTTTAATATATGAAGACAGTTTTGGAGTGTAATGGAAAATAGAAACCTGTTGTAAATAAGGAAATTCTTAAAAGCCTGAGCATGTGTTCATCTGTGAAGACTTTCAGAGAAAAATATGAATGTTAGAAAAATGAGATTTTTACTAATGCATGTATTGGGTAGTACACCTAAAAGTAAGAATTTTATTTCTATAAAAATTGAACCTTGTATATGTTTATACTCTCTGATTTGCTTATATCTATTTAAAAACAGCTTAAATGATGCTTATATGGGACAAAGGCCTTTTCTGGTTCTGTAGCTAGAACTGAATGCATGTACTGTGAAAAAATGTTTTTTTAATATATTATATCAAATGCGATTACATGACTCTGATGATAGCTAATCAAAGTATGCCATTTTGTGTACTATTTTTTTTCTTTTTGCACACCTAACCTAGCCCTGTAAAAGCACTGGTGGTGGAGATACTATCTTAGAAACACTACAGGTATGCTATACTGTGGCCCACACCAATGACCAAATTTTGTAGATTTACCCAAGATAGCTGGTTAAAATGTAATTTGGTAGTGTGTAATGACATCACCCCAGCATCCCAAAATCGCCCCAGAATTAGGCTGGGGCCAGTTTGCATTGCTTTGTGGCTGTGCTGCTGTTAATATATGAATGGGCTACATGAAAACTAGCCTGTGTTTGCTTCTCCTTTTCCTGCATACATTGTATAGAATTAAAAAAAAAAATCCTTCTTCTCCCCTACATGTTAAGTTTCATGTTAATTCTCTGCCTTCTAGTTCAGCTTCCTGCTTACTTTCCCAAAAGATAATGTTGAAACCTTGGGTCCGTTGAAATCAACAGCAAAAACCTCTGACATCTCTGTAACCAAAATTTTGCTTTATAAATCTGTAGTGTTAAAGCAGGAGCAGTTTTAGGAGATTTGATTAAATGAAATAGATTTTTTTTTTTTAGTTTCAGTCCACTGCATGCATGTGGAGCTCTAAAATATAATTTTTTTTTTATAGAGTTTGGATAAATAAAGTAGCATAGTGTCCCATCTCTGTGGTGTGGTATTTGTCACATATTTCTTTTAATGAACAAGAGAAAAGGTTTACAGCTTTCTCTTTTTTTATATATCTTGATAATCTGTTTGACAGCTCTACATAGAGGCTGAGCATAGAGTAGATCCCATGTCAGCATATTTTCCTTCTCTTCTGACAGGCGTAAACATGTAGAACACATGGCCATATCTAGGTCATTCCTATTTACTTGTGTGCTACATTTGATTTAATTGTTTTGGATCTTCTTCGAGTTAACAGCATTACTGGAATACATCTGTGTTGGATTCCCTCCCCCTCCCTTTATCACAACAAATGAACCATTAAACCACATGGGAGTAGGCCAGATTAACCTATCTAGTGGTCTGTGCTGCTATAACTTCTATAATTTCTTCAATAAAACTTTTTTTTATTGCATCGAAGACTGTTATTGGGTCAAGAAGAACCGTCTATACTAGATATTCGTTGTTCAAGGCTGTAGTGCTGGAGCTGGAGCACTGTGTTTCCTCAATGCCTCTTGAGGAGGACAAGCTGCAAGAAAGCTAAAAGTGAAACCTAGGAGACTAAACTCTATTTAAAAACAGAACTTCTTGCAGCGATCTTTTCTTTTGTCTTGCTGAAGAGCAATACTGCTTTATCCTAAATACGCCATTACGTGGATGTTGGAAACATTTATAAGTGGGTTTCACTGGCACTGAAATTCTAGCAAAAGTCAGTGAAACATCAGTGATTTTTGAAAACTGCACCCGTAATCTTTATAAATATACTGTTTACCACACTGTTTTCCTCCCCAAATTCAAACATCAGCATTTTATGTGCCTCTAAGAGTGACTATCTCTCGTCACTTTTAAAAACTGTCAATAAATGTTTCTTTGCTGTCCTTCGAAGCACTGTTCTGGATGTGACTTTGTTTTTTCTTTAACATGTTCCCCCCTGCCCCCGTCTTCCATATTCTTTTAAACCCCCAAATACTGAATTGTAAACTGGAGATAAGGTATACTGTGCCCCAGTCCAGGTAACGTCATGAGTCTTGCAGGCGAGAACAAAATAATGGCATACAGGATTACAGATGTCTCCCTGTTCTCTCCCAGAACAGATCGAGTGTTTTATCCTGATGTCGTGCTTTCATCCACCAGTGATGTCAAAGTGTTTATAAGCATTAAATAAGAAACTGTATTTGCTTAATCATTAAGACAGCTGTCAAATCTGTACTTTACTTGACAGTATTTTTTTCTTCTTTTGCAGGAAGAGAATTATCTTAGTTAAAGAAAATTATTTTTACTGTCATTATGCTGCATTTTCTGTTTACTAAAATGATTAGTAACTATTTTAGTAAACAGTAGATACTAGTAATGTAGCTTGCTAGTTAGCAAGCAAGAAAACTTTTATACACATGGTTTCTCTTAAAAACAGGTTTCAGGAGAAAATCATGATGCATTTGATATACCTATAAGCTTTTACCAAAATCTTTCTTCAAATACAAGCACCAAGTCACGAAATGGCTTGGACATCTTGATGCTTCATCAAATTCCTCATCTTGTGGTTTGGGCCCCGTCAACAAAAAGCATCAACAGAAAGTGCTCCCCAAATGTTTGGTGCTTGCACTGTAAACCCAGCAGAATAAAAAACTAAACGGTTATTTCTATGGCAGTACTCTGCTTTAATAAGCCTTTTGTAAATACAATTCAGCTCTCTTTCCTACCTCTTTCCCAAAACAGTCATTACTTAAATGTCCCGATTTCAGGAGCAATTTTAGGAAATTAATTTTCAGTTTATGAACAAGAAAAGGGACTATTCTTTAACCATTTCTTTTCTTTGTAATGGGTGTATCTGTAAATCTTCCTGTGATGTTTAAAGTGATGATAAATTAATAATGATCTTTGTGTTTTTATGTCATACCAACAGATAGAGCAGGTGGGATTCTGTAAGGCCACATGACTTGCTACAAACATGCCAACCTAAGATGATGTTTTATATTTTGCCTACTTTACTGAGTTTGTTTTGGGTTTTGCTTTTTTTTTTTTCTCCCCAATGTGATTACGGAAAATCTAGCTGACCCTTCATTTCACATGTCTCATCTCCAGCATGTCCTGAAGCACAGACCTTTCTTTTTGTAACCCTTAGAGGAATTTAATCTGTTAAATGTAATTTTTCATCATCTTGCTGATCCAACTGGGAAGTCTGTAGGTTTGTTATACATATTGGGTCTGTGTTTCTCTGAAGTACTTCTACTGTGTGCTGTTGTTTGCCTCTGGAATTCAGTTGTCTGTTTTTCTTAGGGAGTGAATTATGTTCATTTATTTACTTAATCTGTTTCCTTTCCTGTATTCCAGTTTTCCAGTTCGAAACTGAATTCCATATCAGTGGACTTGCACCTCTCTGTGACCAGCTGGTTGTACTTTCCTATGTAAAGGAGATTTCAGAAAAAACGGTAATTCTTTTTGTTACAGTTTCCTCACAGCAATAAACTGCCTTGTAATCTGGGGCTTAAACAAGGCGCGCAGATCTGATTATCTATGGGGGAATTTGTAGTCAGCTTGTAGTGAACAGTGCTTGAAACTTCCTTGACCTATCAAGTAGGGTCAACAGAGGTTATGGTGAAGACTAATGTATTTACCTTTTAGAAGTCCTGTCTGATTTCCTTTGTTTCTTGCAGGAAGCAGAGAAAGTCACACTAGACATTCTTTCTCTCTTCCCCCCCGCCCCGTTTTTTTTTTCTTTTTGTCTTTCTCTCTCCTTTTTTCTTTTTCTTCCTGGTATTTGTTTAGCAGAAGAAATGAAGGATGTTTTTAGCCACAGGAGGGGCTTGCTGACACTGCATGTTAGAAGAAATGAGAGTAGTGAAGTTGATCAACTCCAGCAATAGGAGTCACTGTGGCAGGGGTGGGATAAATTACTGCAAGTGTTGTTCCCCTTGCTTGCAAGACCTTAGTGTGTACATGAAGATATTTGTGTGGATAGGCAGAAATTAGAATTCGTGTCTGTCGTTTTTACTGAGAGAGCGTGAGTGAGTACTGTGTCTGTCTCCTGCCTTTATTTCATATTGCAAAATAAAAGGAGAGGTAGCAGAGGAAATCCTTGAAGTTGCAGTGTTAGAATGGCAGATGCTCTTGAGCATCTCTTTGATAGGATGTCTGCATTAGACGATCATCACCATAGTAACCTTAAGCAACTTGGTGCACGTGTTGCTAGGCAATGAAATGCTGTAGGTTCAAACAAATGCTCAAGGCTGCTGAAATCAATAGGGTTGGCTCCTAGCTCTGCTGCAGGATGTCAAATTATTATTTCTTTATTTATATTAAGGAGAAAAATAATGTCACAGCAGTGTTTCCCAAGAGAGCCAGTGCAGTAGTCTTCTAGTGCCTGAGAGTCAGTGAAAGAAAAGGAGGTAAACAAATGGGATAAGGAAGGGGGAAGAAAAGGTAGGTTGAAATGGTAGGAAGCAAGGAAATTGGGAGCCGTTATTAACAGAAAAGTAGCACTGGAAGGGAGCTAGTGTAAAGCAGGTAGTAACTGAGAAAGGTTAAACTCATTCTGGCTGCTTCAAGAAAGAAAGATGAAAAGAGAATTTCAGGTAATGTGACAGTAATAGAACAGAGCAAAGAGATTTGTCATGTATTTGTTTTTAATTTGCCTTTAAAGCAAGCAAACAGAAAAAGCCAAACCAAACAGCAAACCCTGGATGCTGGACTTTGATAACTTCCTAGTCCTCTCAGTAATCATGGCAAGGAAAGAATTTTTCTTTCTGACACCGTGGCTCTGCCCCAGTGTGGTCAGAAGCCCTTCATCAGTGTCTTGGGCTCAACGGAGCCCTACTTGGCTGAGCCTGCAGCAGAAGTGCCGCTTCCTACATACAAATGGCTCTGGGTTGTGAGGAGCACTGGTGGTCTTAACGCTTGATTTCACAGCTCTCAGATGACAACTTTTTATTTGTTACATATCAGATCAGATTTGAACTTGTGACTTTGCTTGATTTTTTTCATTTGCAATTGGAACAGTTGAACTAGGAAAAGACATGAGTGGTGCCCCTGCCAAATGTGTAGGGTAAAAACAGTGTGAAGACACTTCTTACGTCATCTTGTTCTTCCATTCTATGCTTAGTTTTAATTCACAGCCAGAAGTATAAAAAAGGATTGTCTTAGATCTTGACTTAATTAAAACTAAGGGTAGATGAAGCCAGCAGTTTTCCCTGGATATAAAATGAAAATCCATGATGTCATCTTAACAAAATGACCTACATTACACTTCCCAAGTTCATGTTACTTAAGATAGCAGCATACCGAGGGTTTTAGGTTATTCTAGAATTAATTTTGCCCCTACCACTGCTGAATGCTTAAAAGTGTAATTTTAAACTCCAGCTAGTACCGAAATAACATTGTTTCATAGAGCATGACCTCAGCTGAGAATCAGACTTAAATTTTGGAATTCCAGTGCTTGTTGAATGCACTGGTTGATGGTCATCTGTGATAGCTCTGAAAACTTCTGTGACCAAGAGCAGAAAAATAATGAGCAAACTCAGGAAAAAAGTTTAGACTTGTGCCTGTCTAAGCCTCCTTCTCTGTGCTGATCTGTCAGGGGAAGCAAGCCAAGAGTAGCAATAACTTTCCTATGTGTTTCAGCTGCAATTATAACTACTCAGTGGAGCACAGCTTTACAACTTGTATAGTTCACAACTGAATACCCAGTGCAAAGTGAATACTGGTACTGGGAGTTTGGGAATGTTTGCAGTTGATGAATTTCAATCTTATTCATAGGTGACAGTCAGTTGGTGTTGGTAAGGTAAACTGTATAGGATGCTACTAAGATGTTTGCATTTTTCTAGGAAGTGGAATGTTGTGCAAGACCTAGACTGGATATTGTACAACCCTTACCTGAGTCTTGTGAGGAGATCTCTTCGGACGCGCTAACAGTAAGAGGATTTCAGGAAAATGAATGTAGAGATTATCATTTAGGTAGGTGAGCTTAATATTTTTTGTTTTGCTTTCATAACTTAGTTAAAAAAAAAAAAAGACTTCATCTGTGAAGAATCAAAGCTTCTGTGTCACTTTTGTACCATCTCCTTGAATAACTGTCTGTAACTCCTTGTGACACAATTGCTGAGACCTAAGTGTAAGGTGGAAATCAGCAAGGATCTCTCATATTAGAGAGCAAAAATCTGGTTTACCTGCAAAGAGGGGCATGTTTAAACATCATAATTTATAATGCCATGTAGTAAGACTGACATATTGGGGAAGGGAGGAATATAGATCTCATGTAATGTGCCAGTATCATAGAAGGCAGTGCCTTTGACAGAGACACATTGAATACGATCTACGAGAGTTCTCGGGGCTCTTTGGACAAATTTAGGTCTTCAGAAATAGTGACGTGAATGACAGTGTCAGGAAAAGCTGCTTTAGAGCAAAAGATGGAATAAATGTCATTTGAACAGTAAGATGCACCTTGATAGCTTCTCTGTATTGATAAAGCTCTCAGCATATAGCAGATCTCAGAATGGTAAAATCTCACGAACAGAAACTGGAGCTTGGCAAATTCTGTCTAGAAGATGGGTTTAATTATGTAACAGTCGGGGAGACTGAAACCTAGCAGAATATATGCTGGAGAGCATGGTGATTTCTTGATCGCTCATGAGTTTTTTGTTTGTTTGTTTGTTTTAAATGAAGATGGGATGATTTTCTGATATATGTGCAGTATTTCAGAAAGATGCTTTGCAAGGCTGAGACAGAATTTCTTAGTGAAGATTATATTGCCTGTGTTATATAGAAACATTCCTTCTGGCTTTTAAAATCCGTGAATCTGGTTTTTAAACAACTTCTCTGGCAGCTCACTTCAAATCATAGGCTTGGCAGACCTCTTTGTCTATATCAATGCCCTTAAGCCGCTAGAAATATAGTATATCTATTCCTGATCTCCAAAATCTCTTGATTCCTGTCAAGAGAGTTGGCCATTCCATTGGAATTGCTTTATACTTGTCCCTAAACACAGCACACTGATGCCCACAGTTGTGCTTTTCTGCTTAATGCATATTCTAGTTAATTTGACAAGTCTAAATTTTTTCAGATGGCTTTGAAACAAGCATTATTTTGTGCATTGCTTATAGGTAGGGTATATGTATTTGTATAGGTATTTATATAGGTATTTGTATGCGCGTATTTGTAAGGAATGGGGGGTGGATTTCATTCTCATACCTACAAAATATTGATAGTGTTTCTTCATGTGTTCTGTAGAAAAAATAACTATTCTGAGCAATCATCTGTGCTTGGTTTTACCTTTGAGTACATTTTACTTTGAGCTTACTCAAAAATAAAGGCTTATGGTATAAGCAAATGCATTATACATATAACCTTAACTTATAGCATTGCAAATGTATTGCTGTATTGATGTGCTGTGTCCCCAGGGGTTATGGCATCTATCATTTGTGCTTTTGATGGCCTTGACCTTGATAGGGAGGATAAGTTTATTGCAGGCTATGTAGTGTAATAGTCCTCTAAAAGTATAAGAGTGTGTTCTAAACCACCATAAAGTTTACACATAGTGGATGAATCAGAATTTGCAATAAGCTGTAGTGATTTTTGAAAGCTATTTTGCCATTCAAAACAGTTTTAATTTATTGGAGAATACAGCTTCCCAAACAAACATGTTCTGCAGGAACGGCTTTGCTGTCTTGCTTGCCTCTCCTTTTTTTAACCCCCCCTCTAGAGTGTATTAAAAAACAGGGCTTTACTTTAGGAAAAATAATAATAAAATTGTGTATGTATTTGCAGAGCATTTGGAAGGTGAATCTCTTTTTTATATCATCAGCCCAAGAGACGTAGTTGTGGCTAAAGAACGGGACCAAGATGACCACATTGACTGGCTTCTTGAAAAGAAGAAATATGAAGTAATCTTTACAACATTCTTTTCTTCAGGCTTTCCTGGTTCAGAAGTTGTGGTGGGAGGGCGACTTTGCAAGCTCATTTGAATGAGAGAGTTCCTGTTCCCACAGTCACTGCGTAAACGCTTGCAAGGGCAGGTGTTGCCCGTGCAAGGATAAACCTTTGCAGTAAAGCACCCTATAACCCCAGCTTGGTTTGAAATGGAATCAGCCTCTACAGGGGCTACTGCTCCTCTCCGTGGTCTCTGAGGGACTGCTAGATTTCTGACTGGATCAACGCTTCTGAATCGCACCCCAATGAAGTGGCTGAATTAGAGGCTGCTAATACTGCTCACAACATCAGATGTTAAAAGTATTGGATGTCACTAAAAATTGATTAGAGCTGGGTTTTTGATTTTTAAAGCAGTAGAGCAGTTAACTGATGAGCTATGTGAGTATTTTGCTACATCTACCCATACTGAAGGGGGAAAGAAAAAGAGGATATTGGAGTTTCCCATTCTAAATTGCTTCTGCTATGGAATGAAAATGGTGTTTTAGGGCACTGTGTATTGCTCCATGTTACTTACTTCCAGTGTTGAAATTTTTAAAGGTAAAATAAAACAAGCTCAAACTGTAGGTGTTGGTGCTGAAAGTAGCCTTACTCAGAAAGAAGCAATACTAATAGTAAAAACCAAGGATATACAGCTCCCTTGGAAAAAGCAACTCAGTATTTAGTTGTCTAAATATTGGTGGGTTTAAGCATGTATATTTAAACACCTAAAATATTGCTGATAAACCCTTACAGGGAATATCAACATGTGCCCAGTGTTCTGGATTCTGATGTCCTGGAATTAATCGTTTAGAGCACTTGCTACAAAGCATGAAGTCATTTGCTCCTTTAGATGTTATTTGTTGGATGCCCATAATAAGAGGAGAAAAATGTGGGAAAGCCATTCAGCATTTATTCCTTTTGTTAATGCAATCATGATATTCCTGATGCAGTTTTGTGTAAGTCCTTGTGGATGCTTTCACTTCTGAATAGCAAACTCATATCATGAGTGCAGTTTTGCCATTTAAGTAAATCACAGTATTTGGTCCCCGAAGACTCCAGTAATTTGCTAGTGACAGCTGTGTGCATGTGTCTTGGTGAAAGCCATTCAAAGTAGTAGGTAGCTTGTGTTGTTAAAGGTTTCATTTTTTCTTTGTAAAAGTGCCAGTTTTGTTTCTGTACTTTTGAAGGAAGTAGAAGAGCTGCAAGTGGCACTTAAGAAAAATAAATCATTCTGCCTGGAGAAGGCTTTTGGGGTGGGGGACAGAAAAGCACCCTTCCCCCACCTCCTTTCCCAATGATTTTTTTCACAGGCTTTGATAGTGAAGGGTTCTCATTTGAAAATGATCCAATGAGATTGCACTGTCTGTTGTGTTGTAGTCTGGAGATTTGATCCTAATACAGTAATGTGGAGTGAACCCAGATGGAAACAAAAATAGTTTTCTCTTTGGTTGACTGCTTTGTTTGAGTATGAATTCAAAGCTGTTCATCCAACCATGGCATTAAAAATTCTAGTGCTTCAAACACTATGCTCTGAAAAATAGTGGATATATGCAGTTCTAGAGCTTTCTGTATTGAAGGTTTATTTATTTGACTGGTATGTCTTTTTTTCTACTTTATGACTATAGGAAGCTTTGATGGCAGCTGAGATAAGTCAGAAAACCATAAAAAAACACAAGATTTTGGTAAGTCTCAAAACTTCTATTCAAAACAAAGCATTTGATTTCTTTCAGAAGCCTGTGAGATGCTACAAATACATTCCCTGTTCCATACCACACCAGACAATAGCTGTTATGCATACTCCAACTAGTGTTCAATTTCCTGATTTCAGCTGCAGCAGCAGCAATATTAGTGTGTGAAACACAAAAGGATCTGGATTTTGTGAAGGTGCTCTAGACATTAAAAAGAAAAAAATTGCACTTTGCTGCTGATGGGCTTTTTTGTTTGCTTTTATTTTTGTATTAAATTTCCTGCTGTTTCAAGTAACACAGTATTACAATATTTGAGAATGGGTGGGGGGGGTGACACATTTCTCTTTAACTTTTACCTTGTACATGTGACAGGATTTGGCAGGAGTTTTGGAGGGGTAAATGGAAGACCTTTTAAATCCTATTAAAATTCAGTTGCGGTTTCACATCTAGCTCTCTCATGTTACTTTGCAATTCTCATTTTTTAATATATTTAAGCTCCTTCGCTCCTATATAGTTATTTCCCCATGTTTATAATTCCTTCACAGAGCAACAAAGGGTACTGATGCTTTAAAACAATGGGGGTGAAGGTGGGGGACAGATAATGTAACAGCCACAAGAGAATCACTAGTTTTTAGCTCTCTTTAAATTGACCTAGGTGTGAACACATTAATATTTTTTGAATACTGCTGCTTCTTTAAATGTGAAGTGTTGTACTTATGTACAAAGTATTAGTACAGATGTTTAATTTATAGCAGATTACTACTATATTACATATACATGTCAATACATCTTAAAAATTCTTTTCCTCTTGTGTAATCCAGAAGTCAGATCAAGACCTAATGGCATGCTCTCTGCTATCATAGAGGTTGCACGATTTAGCTGCTTTGTTTCCTTTACAAAAGAAAGAAAGAATTCCTAAAGAAGGTCCAGGCAATATAGTAGGAAAAAAACTCAAAGCTTTTTTCTTGGTTTGCAAAAAATTTGTTTCATTAGGATGAAAGTCAGTGTGGGTATATACAGGTAGAGTCTTTGAGTGTTTGGCATCTAATGCAAAACCCTTGGAATATGTTGAGGGAAAAAAAATGTTGACATCAAGCCTGAAGTGAAGGATTAGTGGTACAGGTGTTTAAAAGGACTTAGGCTTTCTCTGCCCAGCAGTGGCCACACTGCTGACACCACATTCACAGTGCTCAAGAAGTCTGTTCTTCTTGGGGATTTTACAGGTTTACAATTATGCTCAGAGCCCCTCTGTACCTCTTCAGCAGAATTCAAGGGTCCTATATAACTGGAGATCCTACAGCCCCATTCCTTTTACTCTCTTCTCTGATCACTTGGGCATTGGCCCACAGGATTTTCATAAAAAATTTTATGTTGCACCTGAGAAAACCTTCCAAAATGCTTTATTTTTGCTGAAAATGAAGGCAGTTAGTTTTTGTCATTGTACAGCCATCTTTGTAGCTGGAAATGCTGTGTTTTTAATGATATGACTCTTAAGGTATGCAGTGGGTACACTGGACTGCATTGACTTTTACACCAATGTTGGTATTGCAGAAGAAGGCCTCACTGTTTGAGAAAATGCATATATTAAGCGCCTAGCAAATAATTTTACAGCAGGGCAGTGTGATAAACTTCTCTAAGGGGAACTTAGTATGTAAATGAACACAGATCTTTAAGCGAAACACATCCAGTGTGATTTAGTGCTTTTTAGTTATAAAAGCCTGTTACCTTATCTAGTTTCTGTTCTCTATCACTGCATAATAAAATGAGCTGCCTGCTAAATTATCAGTAATTCCTTTACTTTATGGAGTAGTACTACGACTTACATTCTCAACAAATATTTCTTTTTCCCTGATGCAAACTTTTTGTGTGTTGACAAAGAAGGTTTCTCATGCTGTTGCTGGTGTTTTTATTCTTGAGATAACTAATACGAGCCCCAAATGATCAGCTACGTGTTTTGAACTATCCTTAATATGTAGAAGTGGCACGGCCTTCCCAGTGTCATTGAGGTTATGAGAAATATTTAAAAGAGCATCTTAATTTGAAGGTATGAGTGGTCTAGGCAAGTATCTTATTTCTACTGTTTTGTGGATCCTGCAGCTCGTGGGGAACTGGGGGTATCTACTTAGGACTGGTGCTTAACCCAACAACAGTGCATATTGCTGAAACAACAGTCACTGAGGCAGTAAAGTACTTCACCTCCAAACTTTTATATGTACTGGCTTATTTTTATCCCCTTTCTCTTTAGGACATTGGTTTGGCCTATATAAATCACCTAGTGGAGAAAGGAGAGTATGATCTGGCTGCTCGGTAACTTATTAAAGATTTTCTTTGCTTAGTAAAGAGTGTCTGTGTGAGAAAAAGAGAAAGCACCTACTGATTCTGAAGTATGTTGTGATACAGATATTCCAGGTGCTCTGGAATTTCAAAACATACAGATACATTAGTGTGTCCTGTATTTTCCTGCCTGAAGCGAACCAAAAAGTACTGTAGTCATTCTGAAGTTTAATTTGAGTTGAGACATAAATATTTTTGAAAGTACAGCCTTATTCCTCAGAATCGCATTAGATTTTCAAAACTGACATTTAGTTTGGAAGTTGATAAGTTTAAGTTTACCAGTGTCAATACATGTAACACAGAAAACAATTTGTGGTTACATGGGTGTAAAAAAAAAGTCAGTTTGGGGTATCCAGAGTAAGGCTCAGAAATTACACAGGATTTGTGTTTTCATATACGCACGTGTGTGTGTGTGTGTGTACATATATATGTATGTATGTATGCATTTATCCTTTTAAATGCTTAATTTCATTCAGCTGGGATTTAAAAAAATTGGCTAATTGTATTAATATGGCTCTAGTCAGTAAGGGCGAATGCAGGGTAGGCAGTCAAGTCTTCTTAGATGCAAGAAAATGGAGCAGATAAGATCTGAAAGAAGGAGAATCTGGCATACTCTGCTTGAAGCAATGGTTGCCAAAATATGTGACCTTTGAAAGTGTCCTGACAGGGAGAAGAAAGGCGAAAGGAAGCCTTGCACTAGGCTGTCACATTTGTATTATTCTGTGTACATACCTTTGTTTTCTCCCCTTTCATCTTCCTTCCAGAAAGTGCCAGAAAATTCTTGGCAAAAACACAGACCTGTGGGAATTTGAAGTTTACAAGTTTAAAGAAATAGAGCAGCTTAAGGTAAGTTAACTTGTATTTTGGAACTCGTGAAACTCGCATGTTATATTTTCTGCTTGTTTTCACCAAATATCTAAAGGATCACCATTTTATACATATAGCATGGTAGCAGGATACAACACTGTTTCTGAAATTCCTGGTCAAGATCTCTAGTTATACAGTTCTCCTTCAGATTGATACATATATGTTAATAAGGCTCAAAACAGGGCAGGAAGCATAGCACATCCAAGTACTCACCTGCTTATTTTTAAGTTTTTGACAGCCCACAAGAAAAGATGTACCCCTAAGGCTTTTACTTTCAAAGATGCTTACAGTTAGATATGCTATTCCCACTGTCTTGTCTTCCCCCCCCCCCCATATTCCCTTCTAATATGTCCTGAAAAATGCTGTCCCAAATCTTTTAAGCAACAAAGGCTCTCTGGGTGAGGGCCTTCCCTGAAAATTCAAGTCCCTTGCCAACAGAGCCACAGCTTTATTTATCAAAGAATAGTTAAATTGCATGTCAAAGAATAGGTAAATCAGATGTCAAAGAAGAGTTAAATTGCAAAGCAACAGGGGAAATCTATGCTGTTTGCTAGAAATGGTGGTAAGAGAGAGGAGCAGTCTGCCCTGTCTTGTGTTTTCCCTGGTCGCAAGCCAGCTACCATAAGGGTACACATTTAATGTGAGATTCTCAGTTAATAAATTGCCTGGGACATGAGACCATAGTGCTGTCACTGCCAAACCAGTAGAAAACATTATGCGCACTCCCTTTGGTAACGCATGTACGTTTATTTCTGAATTTTATGTCTTCCTATTCAAACTCAATGAGCCAAAAAGGACATATTATTAAGATCTCACAGCATGCAGTCCCTTGCTGGTTTTGAGCTGTTTAATTCTGTTCCAAGAGTGCAAGTGTTTCATCGTTATGGTTTTTAGAAATGCCTGGCTTTTGTTTTAGAGTCATGCCAGTGCAGGAACAGGTCTGCCTTGTATATGAGTTCTTAGTGGTTTGGTGCACTCTGTGCCACACTGGAAGGTGAAATCTCATGTTTCTTTCTCTTTACTTCAATCCAGTAAAGGACCTGAGTGCAGGGACAGGTGAAATTTTGATACACTGCTTTTTAGTCCTTTTGCTTTTATTTTGTTTTTAGCTGCAAATATCTGGAATGGATGTTTTTCTTGTCCCCACTTATGTCATCCAGCAGACTGTAAAATGCAAAAATATTTGCAGGTTTGCTGCAAAAACATCTCAGTTAAATTACTCCCTTTCTAAACAGTTAGTTGTTTCCAGCCCTCTGAAAGCTGACCATAGAAAAACTTAAGGTGTAGTATGTTGCATTATTCAGTTTGAAGCTGCAATTCTAGAATATGCCTTTCTTCTTTTACTATTACAATTACATATAACTTTTCCCAAGTTACTAAAGATCCCTGAAAATTATGAAGGATGAACTAACTAAAGCCAGATCTAAATGAAATGGTTCCTAAAGATGCTTGCATTTCCTTGTATGTTGTTTGGAATTTGTGCCTGTTTATCCAACCAGCAGGTAGTAAGTACAATAATAAAAATAGCCTATAATGGCTTCTAGTGCTGATGAGGAGGTTATGTTGGAGATTTGGAGACAAAGTGTTTTCTAGCACCAAGAAATGAAATTAAATGAACTTTGGACGGTGTGTCCTTCGCTTTGGGATATTTATTTTATTTACACTGACACTCTCAGCAGTTACTTGTGCATTTTGAAAAGAAGTTTTCTTAAAGAAATTTCCTCGCATGTATAAGCCAATGCCTGAAATCTGATGTTTCCAGTGTAGCATAACATGCCACTAACCAAGGTTGTAGTGAAACTAAAGGTTTACATTTTCTTTTCCTGCAGAAGGACTTATTAGTGACACCCCAATGCCAAAGCCATTAGGGTGTGGGAATTTTTTGTTTGTTCAGTGTTGTTTTTTTGTTTTGTTTTGTTTTGGGTTTTTTTTGAGTGTTCTGTACTAAAAGGGTTTGGGTACCAGAGGCTGCATTTTGGTATCTTGGTGTCTCTCGTGTCTTCAGTGAATTTCCCATAGCAAACCTTGCTACGATAATTGCAAGAATTCAGAGCCTCGTAGCAGTCTGCTCCACTCCACCTCCAGCAGAGTTTCCTTGATAGAACAATGTGCTTGTGCTGGAGTCGCTTCAGTATAAAACCTGATGTCTCAGCTCAAACAGCTGAGAAAGGTGGATTTGAAATGAGATGCCAAAGTCTGTGAGTCTTGGCAGCTGTGGCCATTCTTTCGACTGCTGTGAGAGCAGTAACTTCCAGTAGGGGTGCAGGATGATCAGCTAGAGGCGGGAATGTTTTAATGACCAAAACGCTGGCTAGAGGACACATCAAAGACTTCACCTGACTCTGGTGGGCTTAGCACAGAACAGCATTGTCTCAGCAGCCTGTTTGATCTCATGAGTATCCTCTGAGGAGTAAATATTTATGGTTTGGTCTTAACTGGTGAGATGTTTTGGAATGTCTCATGCCGACTTTTATATGGGGTTTCTCATGTATACCCCACCCTTATAGCTATTGACCAAAAGTCTAAAAGCATGTCTTAACAAGAAATGAAAGAAGAAAACCGTTCCATGTAAAGTATCCTCTTTTTATTAAAGTCACTTTCTACTGTGAAGCACATGGTTCAGGAATTGATACAAAGGCATCCTGATTCTGGAGCTGCTTTTCTGTCTGTCTGACCTCACTCCTGAACTACTGCTTAAAAATAAAATAGGAAGAGTATGTAACCTTCAGCACAGGTCTTAGCTCAGCTTTGTACCTAGGCTTAAAAATAACTTGGATGCTTCTCTGTCTTTGAGCACCGAGGCCAAACTGCAGGAGGCAGTTGTGATTTTCCTTTGAAGCAGAGGGACTTCAGGCAGGAGGGATTTCCTTCCTGAGACAGCCCAGCCCCTGCATCCCAAAGCAGCTGCACCGCTCTGCAGCCAGCTGTGCACAGAAACTGGAGCCAAAGGTTTCCGCAAAGTCTGTCAGACTGGGCTCTTCATTTAGGAGGTGGCAGGAAGGTAGAAAGCGGATATGAAAACAGCAGTTTAAGAACGTCCCCTTTCTTTGAGTCTCCAGCTGATCACAGAGAATCGCTGAGGTTGGAAGGGACCTCTGGAGATCATCTAGTCCAACCCCCCTGCTCAAGCAGGGTCACCTAGAGCACATTGCACAGGATTGCATCCAGGCGCGTTTTGAATATCTCCAGAGAAGGAGACTCCACAACCTCTCGGGGCAACCTGTTCCAGTGCTCTGTCACCCTCACAGTGAAAAAGTTTTTCCTCACGTTAAGATGGAATTGTCTGTGTTTCAGTTTGTGCCCGTTGCCTCGCGTCCTGTCGCTCGGCACCACTGAAAAGAGTCTGGTCCCATCCTCTTGACACCCTCCCTTCAGATACTTGTACACGTTGATAAGATCTCCTCTCAGCCTTCTCTTCTCCAAGCTAAACAGGCCCAGCTCTCTCAGCCTTTCCTCATAAGAGAGATGCTCCAGTCCCCTAATCATCTTTGTGGCCCTTCGCTGGACTTGGTCCAGTAGTGCCACATCCCTCTTGTACTGGGGAGCCCAGAACTGGACGCAGTACTCCAGATGTGGCCTCAGCAGGGCTGAGTAGAGGGGGAGAATCACCTCCCTCGACCTGCTGGCAACACTCTTCCTGATGCACCCCAGCATACCATTGGCCTTCTTGGCCACAAGGGCACATTGCTGCCTCATGCTTAACTTGGTGTCCACCAGCACTCCCAGGTCCTTCTCCGCAGAGCTGCTTTCCAGCAGGTCAACCCTCAACCTGTCCTGGTGCATGGGGTTATTCCTCCCCAGGTGCAGGACCCTGCACTTGCCTTTGTTGAACTTCATGAGGTTCCTCTCTGCCCACCTCTCCAGCCTGTCCAGGTGTCTCTGAATGGCAGCACAGCCCTCTGGTGTATCAGCCACTCCTCCCAGTTTTGTATCGTCAGCAAACTTGCTGAGGGTGCACTCTGTCCCTTCCTCCAGGTCATTGATGAAGAAGTTGAACAAGACTGGACCCAGTACTGACCCCTGGGGGACACCGCTAGCTACAGGCCTCCAACTAGACTCTGTGCCACTGATCACAACTCTTTGAGCTCTGCCATTCAGCCAGTTCTCAATCCACCTCACTGTCCACTCATCTAACCCACACTTCCTGAGCTTGTCTATGAGGATGCTATGGGAGACGGTGTCAAAAGCCTTGCTGAAGTCTAGGTAGACAACATCCACTGCTTTCCCCTCATCTACCCAGGCAGTCATTCCATCATAGAAGGCTATCAGATTGTTTAGGCATGATTTCCCCTTGGTGAAGCCATGCTGACTACTCCTGATCACCTTCTTTTCCTCCACATGCGTGGAGATGGCTTCCAGGATGAGCTGCTCCATCACCTTTCCAGGGATGGAGGTGAGGCTGACTGGCCTGTAGTTCCCTGGGTCCTCCTTCTTGCCCTTTTTGAAGACTGGGGTGACATTGGCTTTCTTCCAGTCCTCGGGCACCTCTCCTGTTCTCCATGACCTTTCAAAGATGATGGAGAGTGGCTTAGCAATGACATCCGCCAGCTCCCTCAGCACTCGTGGGTGCATCCCATCAGGGCCCATGGATTTGTGGGTGTCAAGTTTGCTTGAATGATCTCTAACCCACTCCTCCTCCACCAAGGGAAAGTCTTCCTCTCTCCAGACTTTCTCTCTTGCCTCCAGGATCTGGGATTCCTGAGGGCTGGCCTGAGCAGTAAAGACTGAAGCAAAGGCAGCATCCAGTAACTCTGCCTTCTCTGCATCCTTCGTCACCAGGGCACCCACCCCATTCAGCAAAGGGCCCACATTTTCCCTAGTCTTCCTCTTGCTGCTGATGTATTTGAAGAAGCCCTTCTTGCTGTCCTTGACATCTCTTGCCAGATTTAATTCGAAACGGGCCTTAGCCTTCCTCGTCGCATCCCTGCATACTCTGACAACATTCCTATATTCCTCCCAAGTGGCCTCTCCCCCTTTCCACTTTCTGTATACTTCCTTCTTCTGGTTGAGTTTTGCCAGGAGCTCCTTGCTCATCCATGCAGGTCTCCTGCCTCCTTTGCTTGACTTCCTACTCATAGGGATGCACCGCTCTTGAGCCTGGAGGAAGTGATGTTTGAATATTAACCAGCTCTCTTGAACACTCCTTCCTTCTAGGGCCCTCACCCATGGGATTCCTCCAAGTAGGTCCCTGAAGAGGCCAAAGTTTGCTCTCCTGAAGTCCAGGGTTGCGATCCTACTTGGTGCCCTGCTGCCTCCTCGCAGGATCCTGAACTCCACCATCTCATGGTCACTGCAGCCAAGGCTGTCCCCGACCTTCACATCTTCAACCAGTCCTTCTTTGTTTGTTAGTACGAGGTCCAGCAGCACACCTCTCCTTGTTGGCTCCTCCACCACCTGTGTCAAGAAGTTGTCACCAATGCTCTGCAGGAACCTCCAGGACTGTTTGTGCCTAGCTGTGTTGTCTTTCCAGCAGATATCGGGGTGGTTGAAGTCCCCCATGAGAACCAGGGCCTGGGATCATGAGGCTACTTCCAGCTGTCTGTAGAAGGCCTCATCGACTTCCTCATCCTGATCAGGTGGCCTGTAGTAAACACCCACAACAGTGTCACCTCTGCTAGCCTGCCCTTTGATCCTTACCCATAAGCTCTCGACTCGCTCTTCATCCACCCCTAGGCACAGCTCAATACATTCCAGTCACTCTCTCACATAAAGAGCAACTCCACCCCCTCGCTTTCCTGGCCTGTCTTTCCTAAAAAGCATGTAGCCATCCATGACAGCACTCCAGTCATGCGAGCTATCCCACCATGTCTCTGTAATGGCAATGAGATCATGGCCCTGCGACCGCACACAGATCTCTGGTGCTTCCTGTTTGTTCCCCATGCTGCGTGCATTGGTGTACAGGCATTTCAGGGAGGTGATCGAGCATGCAGGTTTCCCAGGAGGGGTAAAAGAGGGTCGTCCATAGCCACATCCCATGCGCACTTCCCTGGCTGCATTCACCTGCTGGAGGCATCCTGACTTGAGCAGTCTTTTGCCAACTACCCTGGCACTATAACTCTCCCCTTCCCCCATCTTTCCTAGTTTAAAGCCCTCCTTACCAGGTTGGCCAACCTGTTGGCAAAGACCCGCGTGCCCCGCCTCGTGAGGTGGATCCCATCTCTCCCCATCAGTTGTCGATCTTCAAACAGGGTCCTATGGTCGCAGAAACCAAAACCCTGTTGCCAACACCAGCGGCGCAGCCAGTCGTTAACCTGGAAAGTCCGTCTCCTCCTCCTCTCATCCATCCCCCTCACTGGCAGGATTGAGGAGAAGATGACCTGGGCTCCCAGACCCTTGACCACCATCCCCAGAGCTCTGAAATCCTGCTTGATGGTCTCCAGTTTGCCCTTGGTGTCATTGGCGCCCACATGAAAGAGCAGCAGTGGGTAATAGTCCGAAGAATGGACGAGCCTAGGCAGTCTTTGCATGACATCTCTCACACGAGCCCCCGGCAGGCCACAAACCTCTCTAGACAAGAGGTCAGGTCTGCAGATAGATGCCTCCGTCCCCTGTAGCAGGGAGTCCCCCACAACAATCACCCGCCGCTTCTTCCGGGCGTTCCGGCAGGGCACAGGGTCTGTTGTCCCAGGTACTTCCCTGGCAGCCATGCCCATCTCCTCCTCATCCTGGAGGGCACTAAACCTGTTCTTCAGCTTCAGGTCTTTGGGAGGAGTAGGAGCCTTTCTCCTCCCATGAGCAGTGACCAGTTTCCAGCCTTCTTCTACGATGTTATGATGTAGCGTTTCACACAGCACAGAGCCCTCTGGCAACTCCACTGCTGCAGGGGGTTGGGACTCCTGGAGCTGTACAGTCTCCGAGAATACCCTGTCTATCTCTTGCTCTGCTTCTCGGATGCTGCGCAGCCTACTGACCTCCTCCCGTAACTCCCTTACCTGACGACACAACTCGCCAACAGCAGCACACCTCCTGCAGGAGAGCTGGCTGCCAGCCCAGGCCTCCCGGAGAGGCCCCAAGCACTCCCTGCAGCCTGAGACCTGTAGAGCTGCATCTGCTGTCAGAGGGTCGGTCTGGGTCCAAGCCTCTGACACAGCAACTCCAACAGCCGCTGGGGAACGCGCTCTACGGCGTGTCACGACCATACTTGAGGAAGTGTACACCACAGGAAACAGAAACAAAGGTCCCTTCACGCGTCCCTTCGCGCGCCCTTCTGCGCAAACTGCTGCGCAAACTGCTGCCTCTGTTCGCTGCGCTCTCAAATGTCCAGGGTTATTGTTTTCTTACTTTATAGTTGGAAGAGGCCTTTTTATGGGGGCTTGGGCATTTGATTCCCAGTGGCAGCTGGCAAGACAGTGCCCCAAGTTAGTTATTAAATTCTGCAACAGGCGGCGGGAGCCAATGTTGGCTGCATGCTGTGTTTTAGAAGACTGGCCAAGCTCAAACAGCAGGAAGAGGAGAGGTGTCCTGTGAGGGATGAACAGTTAATTTTTGCAAAGTCATTAAAAAAATGTTTTTTTAGTCTTTTATTTTCATCTCCTTTTTCACCTATGAATGGATGACTTTCATGAAACATGCAACTTAGGCAATTGTTTTGATTTAAATATTAGAAGAATTTATTGTGAACAGTCATTGCTGTTTGTAAAGCTGCAACACAAACTATGTCCGAGTGAGTTGTTATTCTTCCTGCTTTGTTCAATCCAGCAACTTAAATCTAATAACAGAATGCTACAGCACTAGTAGGCAGTAAGCAACATCTACAAGTATTTGGAGGAACTTCATCAGTGTTGGACCTTCAACTACAAGCCCCAGAGTCCCAACACAGCTGGTAATGGCAGGATTTGTTTTGGCAGGCTGTAATAACCTCTAGTTGCATGGTAATAGCGCTAATGAGACCCTGTGCTGAAATTTCCTGGTATGAACTGATTTCATTCTGGCTGGGTTCTCATTTCTTGCAAGAAAATGCAACTTCTCTCATCAAATAAGACATATCCTGAAAAGGAGGAGAGTCAAAAATTCATATAGCACAAATTCTCAAATTAATTCTCATTTGGGTAAGTAGAAATAGCTAGTGAGCAGAACTCTTTATTAAATGTAGTAACTTCACATGTCATAAATTATATGTACATGTTTTTCAGCTAATGAATGCTCATACTTTTTTATGAGATAAAATAGCAAGATTGGACAAAATAGATTTTGAAAACTTGCGTCTTCTGAGGAGTTTTATGTGGTATTTATTTTCTAGCAACTGGCAGTAAACACTTGGACTTCTGTAAGTCCAATAGCTGATTTTCCCATTTCAATTAATATCACTATTTTTCTAATGAAAGTTCTCTCAGGTAAGTAATATAGTTCCAATATGTGCCAATGTTAAAGCAAATTATGTTAGGATGCTGTTTAAAATATGACTATATAGTGCGTCTGGTGTTTATCACGAGCCGTGTTTGGGGACGGGGGAATTGTGTTTGTTTCACAGTAGTCCTTTTTTTCTGTAATCGATCTACTGGGATGTTCTGTGTCCATTCCCCTTCTGACTCTTTGTTCTCTTTGCTCCTATAGGCAATTAGTCGTTACTTGCCCAGACGGGATCCAGTTTTGAAACCTCTTATCTATGAAATGGTCCTGCATGAGTTTTTGGAAAGTGACTATGAGGTATGGCTGCCTGACATGTCCACATGTAATGGTTATTACCAGCAAAATACCCTCAGCAGTTTGGAATTCTGATAGCAAATTCTCTGTGGTATTCAAACAGATCATCAATGGTCAATTCAACAATAATTAAAATAGAAAAAGATGGATTTTTTTTCAGTGTCCAAATGAATAAGTAGAATGTTTTTCAGAGCACGCAAATATTGTGAGATTGGTTACTTCTTATGAACATTATTATTTTTAATTAGTTTAATGTAGCATGAGTGGTAAAGGTGCTTCACAAAGCATGCAGCGCCTGAAAAAGAGCCAGCTTCATAAATCTTAAAAACATTGCCCTAAGAAGGAACATCTGTGTTCTCCACTGTTTATGTCTGTGGGCACGTAAAAATGGCTAGAGGTGAAGCGCAGCAGGTATCATCTCAGAGGCTTAGATGAGACTCTGATGTTTTGAAATGTTCCTTAGGCAGTTCTTTCTATTTCTTTACTATCTCTTATACTTTTAGGGGTTTGCAACCCTGATAAAAGAGTGGCCTGGAGATCTCTACAACAACACAATCATAGTTCAAGCTGTGATGGACCACCTGAAGAAAGATCCGCAGAATAGGACTTTGCTGAGAACACTTGCAGAGTTGTGAGTACAATTTTACACCCTATTACAAGAAAGTAAACTCACAATAATATCCTATTGCTTATAAATATTTGACTAACTCTCTTGATAGAAACATTTGCCTTGCTGCAGTCTACAGAATATCAGCTATCTCTGCTCTCCACTCCACTCTTCTGGTTGCACAGCTTAGCAATTCTTTTCCCTTCCTTAGAGAATGTACATGGAGTATGAAGGCAAAGAGTTTGGTGCAAGATTAGATTTGCTACCGCTTATTCCAAAGCAAATAGCTAGCTTCATGCTTTTGTTGTCAGAGGAAGCCTCTTTTGTGAAGTGTGCATTTCAGAATTACCCAGAGGAAAATAAAATGACATTTTTCTCTTCTGTTTCAAAAGTCGTAAATATAAGTTTACTGCATGGCTGGAAACATCTGACTGGAAAATGTCTTAAAACTGATCTGGTTCTGGGCTACTTCATACAGAGATGTTAAGAAGTTCTTCTCCTACTGCTTCTTTGAAGAGAGTAGGCTCGCTGTCTATTGCTCTGTTACTGTCTGTCCCAAAGTTTTAAGAGAACAATGTGTTTTAGTTCTGAAGTAAATTCCAGTTAGTTTCCACAAATAGAAAGCTAATGTTCTGTGTGGCTTCCCCTGTGGTTAGAAAACAGGGGAAAGTGAAAATGCAGAGAACCACAGGACAGAACACAAATGCTATGATTGCTATATAAACAGAGTCGAAAATAATGTTGTCCAGTGTTCTTTCCCCTCAGCAAAAGTGAATCATGTCAACTCTTCAGATATTCATCAAATCAAGTAGTATCCTAAGAAGCTTTATATCCTAGGGTAAATTTATATTTTCTCTCATTGGGGATTTTCCTACACTCAGATATGTGGAATCATATGTATCACAACATCTTTTTTGATCAGGTATACTTATGACCAGCGCTATGGAAGAGCCCTAGAAATTTACCTAACTCTGAGGCACAAGGATGTCTTCCAATTGATCCACAAGCACAATCTTTTCAGTTCTATCAGAGACAAAATTGTTCTGCTTATGGATTTTGATGCAGAGGTATGGTGATTTTTAATGATTCTTACATTCACTTTCAACTAGAGGTGTTTTAACATATTAAAAATGAATGAGCTATAGACAGTTTTGTGACAAGGAATGAGTTTGTTATGTCTAGGTACATTCTGAGGTAAGGAGATATTTGCACAGATTGCAGAATAATTGACCCAAGAATTTAAATTTTCCTGTATATTTTAATCTGAGTATCACTCATAATGAGAGAACAGGAGTGCCAAATCTGAGATCATCATTGTGATTCTCAGGTAGACTTCCATGATGATACTCTTTCTGTGTTTCTAATCAAATAGTATACTAATGAGCCAAAAAAGGAGTCAGTGAATTTATTATGAAAAATATGTTTGCTGTAGTTGCTACTTTTCTTTTGTCACAGTCGATTAATCTGCTTCTGAAAGTTTGCAGAGTTATTAACCTAAATTCTAAAAATAAGAAAGTGTGCATATTATACTGAATTCAATCTTCTTTCTTCCCAGCTGGCTAAAACCTTAGCAAATGTGCTTTGGTAAGAGCTTTGGGGAAAGGATCTATGTGATCCGTGGGTGGAAAGCCAAGCAGATGTCCTTCTGTGCTGCTGTTTCTGCACTGGAGCTAAAATATGAGGCCATCTGTAACAAAGATGATATTCTTTGATATGCCCATTTTAAACTACATAAGAGAAGTAATGTTTAATTTTTGTTTAATAAATAGAGTAAAATATGTCAGGAAATTGTGTTTTGATGCGAAACAAAGTTTGGTTTTGGGTAAGTGGAAGCAGAACAGGAGCTCCTGTGGCCACTCTCCTTACGTGATCTCATTTGCTTGTGTTATGTGTGCAGAGAGCCAGGAAGAGTCCAGTTGTGAGGCAAGTTGAGTCATGTATTTCGTATACTGCAGCCATCATCATGCAGTTCCCTTTTGCAATGGGACAAATAATATTTCTCCTGCATTTGGCAGTGGCCTTCTGTGACCCATGATTCAAAGGGCATACTTCATCTGCGACATAAGTGCCCGGTAGTGATTGCTATTAGTATGGAAAGTTAGGAGAAGCATTCTGGAAGAATACGTGATGTGTTCCCCTGTAATGCTGTGTTGTTGCAGAGTGCTGATGTTATGCAAACTGCTCTCCGAATTAATGTTGCTGAAAAGAGTACATCTGCAATATCCTTCAGATATCCATCAGTGAACAAGCGTAATACTGTATAGAGTGAGACAATGCACATACCTGTTTCTTAACCGGGTTCTTTTTCTTCACTTTAGAAAGCAGTAGACATGCTTCTGGATAACGAAGATAAAATTTCTGTGAGTATAAAAAGTTAGTGGAATGGCTTGCCATGTGCTTGCCTGTGTTACCCGTCCTTCTTTGAGTCTTGTGAATGCAGTGCTCAACACAGGCTTGCTAAGCTGTTGCTTTTGATTTGTTTTTCTTTCAGATTGACAGAGTCGTTGAAGAATTAGAAAACAGACCTGAACTACAGCATGTGGTAAACATTTCTATATTCTGTTGGTTTCACTTTGAGCTGAATAAATTCTTTCCTGGGGTGCTCTCCTAACACATCTTTTATAGATGTGGTTATCCTGTCCATGTGCATGTGACACTGAAATCTCATTGATCGCTCTGAGCCAAGGTGGCTGCTTTTGCGAATCCAGTTTCAACATGGCCTTAGCATTTGTAAAACAGTAAGATAGTTTTAAAATGTATACTTGTGAGATGTTGCTAACATACTCTTTATTTGGTAACACGTGAGCTATCCCTTATGGTGTTATAGGTGCCTGGTCAATTACTTTTTTGCTTGTAGCCCTCCTCTTTTCCTGCACAAAAATAGGGTTGGACAGTGGGTGCAACTCTGAAGCACATTTTGCTGCTCCACCAAGACAGTGAATTACTTGTGTTTCTGGAGCTGCAACATTCATAGGACTGTTCTTGTTTGTGCAGAATTACAGCATCAGTGTAAGGCCGTGGTTCCCCATTGCTATTCTGAGAGCACCTCTTTAGTTTGAAGGTGTTGCCAGGGAAATATGTAATATGTGGTGGTGGGTGGCATGAGGGATTGGGGGGGTGTAGTTTGCTGCTGTGTACAAGTGGGGCTCAGGGCATCGATCTCATGGAGACAGTGGGGTTATGTAACAGAGACCTGATTTTAGCAAGTGGGCCTAGGAAGTGCAATCTGCAGCCCAAGAGTTTTACAAAGAAGATGAACTGAGTGTCAATTTATGGAAGGGCTGCACCAGTTTCAAAGTGTGAAGTCTGCTTCCCTTTGAATAAAAGTGACCCTCCTGATTATTCTCAAGGCTTCTCTGTGCTCATCCAGAAAGAAGGAGCTTTCCCCACTGTTTATGGTTTGAGGTACTTTGGTTAATACGTTTGGTGTTGTAAAAACTTGAACTATGGTTTTCCACAGTGGTCAAGCATATCTACAATGTTTCATATGACATATTTCTCCAAAATTTTCTGTGAAGTTCAAAATACAGTAGTTTCTATGACAGTTGAAGGATAGTTACTTAAGTGCTGTTGCAAACCTGCTTTACAGAGCTGGTTTTGGAGACTGCTGTCATGAGGATACTTCAGAAAAATGTAAAATTAATTTTCTGAATTAGAATTTAATCTCTGTGCCTGGCATGTTCCCAACAAGGTTATTGAGAAGGAATCTTTTATTGGTGGCAAAGTCCAAATAACATTGTATCAATATTTTGAGTTCTGACTCTTTTCTGATTCCTAGTATTTGCACAAGCTTTTCAAAAGAGATCACCATAAAGGACAACGATATCATGAGAAACAGATCAGCCTTTATGCTGAATATGATCGTCCAAATTTACTACCGTTTCTCAGAGACAGCACACACTGCCCACTAGAAAAGGTAAGCCCCCAAGATCTAAACACTGTTCCTCAATTTTTATGTCTGTAGCTTGTATTACTGTAAACTTGTAAGTGTGTCTGCTACTGCCCTCTACTGCCAAAAGGAGGAATCTTTTGAGTTTGTGATGGTCACTGACAGAGGTTTGATTTGCAGAGTTGACTGACAGCTGACACCTTCCTCCCTTAGCTCACAAGGCTGAAGCCTGTGAGGATTTTTAATGTAGAATTTCTGAATTCACACTGGATGCACACCTACAGTTTAGTGCCTGTTCTGACTGGACACTGGGTTGTGCTTGCAAAAAAATCAAGAATCATTTTGCCAAACGTAGTGCTAGCTAGAGTTAGATGTCAAAAACTGAACAGCTGTAACTGATAGCAAGTGAGTCTTTTTGTGTTTTAAAGTCCTAAGTTCCTTTCAAGTAATTTACACTATGTAACAGTCTCTAAACCAGCAGAGCTGAAAATATTTTGTCTTGTACTTTCACTAGTAGACAGAAGGTTTTACAGAGTGCCATGTCTCCACCTTCTTTAACATTTCTACTTTTTGCCTTCCTTGCTCTCCTTCTGCTTCTTCCAGAAACTAAAGAAAAAAAATCAGGGCTTTTTCTTTTTTTTCCTGTTTGAATTTAAGTGAATTTAATGAAAATTTAAGTTTTCCTCTTCAGCTGCGTCAATATCTTATTATTTGTATTTGGTGCTGTTAAGGTCTGCTCTGCTCAGACATTCTGGCAGCTGTCCTCTCTGTGCAGATACAATGATGACACTGATGGAATATTTTTAAGTGTAATATCAAATACTTCATTTCACATAGTTGACATTCTAAACAGAGGTGGTGCCATTTCTAGTACCACTCTTGCTTTGCTAGCTTCTGTCAATTGTGAGCCGCCTTTTCTGTGCAGCGGCACGAAACACTGGAAAATACTTTGTTAGGACTGCAAACTTCTTCTTCGTTGCAGCTGTTGCACAAAACTAGATTGTCTCAGTGTTCCTTTTAGGCATTAAGCCTGAGAGGTTTTTTATTTTTTAGCTCTGTTCTTCTCCACCTTAGTTTTTGCCCTGTGTATTATTAGAGTGATCATGGTTTCATGTGTAAAAACTAAAGAAATTATAATGATGGTGCAAGTAGCTTACCTGCACAGTGCTAAGCAATGCAGGAAAGCGCTGTGTGTGAATGATGCAAATGAACTTTTGGAGTGTGTGATGCCATAGTGACTGAAGTGAGAAAAAAGAAATTGATGTTAGAAAGAGAGTCATTTTAACCTCAGTTAACATGTTTAAATATGTTTTAGTAAGAAAGAAGCTAAGGAAGGGAAGAAGGATACCACCACTGTCTATAAATAACTTTATTGAATTTACCTTCACTAGGGATTCTGTGGGTAAACTTTTTACCATACATATCGTACAGTAATACTTTTTGCCAGAAATCTTTGTTCTAAGGAAATAAAAATGGGAACAGAATTTACAAGGTACCCATTTTTTCAGTTCCTATTAAGCAAATTCCAGTGTGATGTCTAAATTGTAAAAAACATAATAGTTGAACAAGTTCATACTATTCATTACTGTAACTAATTGATTAACTAGGAAGAAATGATTCTCTAAAACCTTTCTGATGACTATAACACACTGTTATTCAAGTGCAGTTTAGCAAATGTTTTATCAAATAAACGGAGAGAAGCGTGTGTGTTCCCTGTTTTCCTCTAGAGAGAGCATGACAGTCAATAAATGTGCAGCACTGAGATATACTGAAAACCTGGTAATTTGTACTTTAATTTCTCAGTGGAGAGAAAAAGACAACTGTCACCTGTGTTTATATATTCTTTTATATATTGTGTTATGTGTTTGTCAGCTAAGCGCAGATTTTGTAACTGCTTGTGGTATTTAGCCCTGAGGTCTTTAAACCAAATTTGCAGGAAATGCTTCCTCCTTCTTCTTTCATACCTGGGTTAGGTTGTTCATTGCATCGTCTTCTTGGAGGTCCCTGGCAGAGTTTGGAGGACACTCTCCTCTTCCCAAAAGAATCGTGGTTATCCTCAGAGGCTTACAGACAACCCTGTCTCACAAATGAATGAACGTCAAGTTGCCCTGCATCCCTGGAGACCTTTGGAGAGTCCTTCTAGAGGAAGAAAGTCTTTGCAGCAGATAATCTCAATGCTTTTGGATTAACCAACTTTTAGAAGTAGAAGAAAAAAGTTGTCAGTAGATTAAAGCTAGAGATTGGCATAGTCCAGACAGAGTTATTTGTACTGTCCCCAGATTTATTAAAACTTAGAGGAAAAACACAAAAAGTGCCACAGTGATTCTCCTTTTAATTAATGCCAGAGGACCTGACAGTGCATATTAAGGGAGCTGTAATCCTGTCAAAATGAGTAATGCATCTTCATGAAGAAGTATCTTTTACCCTTTTGTAGCATTTATGATCAATATAATATTATATCACATAGTTTCCTGTATTCTCTTTCCCACCCTCACTCCTCTTAAATTCCAGGCTCTTGAAATCTGCCAACAGAGGAACTTTGTAGAAGAGACGGTCTATCTTCTGAGTAAGTAACTTTCCCTGTGATAAATTACAACATGCTTTTAATCTTGTCATAAAGTTTAGGCTGGGAAAATGTGCGATTCATTGTCGTCTATCACTTAACGTGCTTTCCCAAAGACAAAGCTGGTATATAGTCATTGGAACCAAATAACATGATTTAGAAAATAAAGCATTGGGCTATTTATAATGTCTCTTAACTTCATGTATTGTGTTATTGTACTTCTGGTTTGGGTTTTTTTTTTGTTTGGGTGGGTTTATTTTTGTGGGGGGAGGGTTGGGGTTTTGGTTTTGTTTGTTCGGGAGGGGGAGTGTTTTTGAAACAAGCTCCAAGAGAAGAGTGATCCTGTTTGTTTTATTTCTGCCCTCTCTTCAAATGTTTTATTCTGAATACATCTCATAACCTTAATATTACCTCTTGCTGAGATGGAAGATTTATGCTGCTTTTTTTTAATTATTTTTTTTAAATTGTAAATGAACTGCCCCCGCAGGGTGAGGAACCCATCTCTGGATGGAAGGCATTGTAAGCCTAAGATTTTTATGTATGTTTATTTATTAGAGTGATGGAAACATTCCAATATTGACCTAATCCATGTTTGTTTTAATAAGAAAAGTGTTCTGTGGACTAGTTGGGAGCAGAGTAACCTATGTTCTAAAAAAAAGCACAAGTTTGGCATGGATTTACTTAAAGAATAGTTCACACAGCTTCCACTGCTCCTTCATCCTCAATCCTTTCATTTTCCATGGGTGTAAACTACACTGTATTTACTGCAAGTTAAGCATGTCCATGCAGGCCCTTAATAGAGGGTAAATCATGTTACAGTTTACATGTGCACATATACCCATGCACACACTCCCTGTTGTTACATTAGATGCTGCTGCAGTTCAGACCCCCTCTCCCCTGCCTAATATGACCAAACACATAGTTAAGAAAGACTTCAGGTCCCAGTTCAGCAAAGTACTCCAAGCACATGTTCAGGTTGCATCGACTGCTCTGGGATTTGCATCTGTTCACAAGTAAACGAGATTAGATTTGTGCTTGGTCAAATTAGTCTGTGGCACCTTCATGTTTTTAAAATTCTTGTGGAAAGGACAATGCAAACCTTCTCAATACTTATCAATGCTCAGTGCTTTAGGATTTCTAATCTCTTTACTTATTTTTTTTCCTTCTAGGCAGAATGGGTAACAGCCGCAGTGCCTTGAAGATGATAATGGAAGACTTGCATAATGTGGATAAGGCTATTGAATTTGCCAAGGAGCAAGATGACGGAGAACTTTGGGAAGACCTCATCTTATATTCTATCGACAAACCGCGTAAGCAGGATAGTTTCTCAGCAGTCTTGCATGCGTATTTTTTGTGGAATGCAATTGCAGGTGAAGGATTGAATTATCCTCGTGCATGCTAGAGAAGGTATTTATGGAGGGCCTGGGAAGTGTTCTGCTTTGTGGAGCACAACATAGCTATCCTGCTGGGCTTAAAATCTTTCAGTAAGGCAACATGTGGGCATGCTACAGAACGGGTACTTAGGCATTTAATGTTCAACTAAGCTCTGCATAATTGTGTTGTTAACAACAGAAATTAATGAGCGAATCATGCTTTTAATTTGACAGAATGTGAGGCTGCATTTTTACACAGCCTCAAAACTCAGTCTGCAGGCTTGATGAGGATGTTGCGTATTTTGTTTACTGCAGCGGTTTCCCTTTGAAATTCTGAAAATTGAAGGACCTGTATCTTTCTGCCCTTTCAGTAAAGTAACTATGCAGTTTTCTCTCTGTGGCACAAAGAGAAAATCTGTAACTGTTAGTGCATTTTGCCCTTCACCCATGATATGAACATCTACTAAAATTCAGATAGATACTGTCAGAATCTCTTAAGCAACATCAGTTTTGTTCTGGAGGCAGATTCAGAGTTCATATGACTAAGAAAAAAGAGAATTAGTTTAACTTTCTACTCTGTAAATTTTTCACCCTCTTCTGGGGCTTTAAATCAAGTCTTTAAAGTCTCTGCTGGGATCCCTTTTCTGCAGGATTGAATATCTTCTAGAATTAGCATGAGAATACATATCTTCTCATCACTAGACCACTAATTCTGACAAGAAGCATCAGTCAAAATCTATTACTACATCATAAGAATAGTGTTTTCAAGTTACCTGACCAACAGAAACCCCTGCTTGAAAGCAATTCATCACTAAAAGTGAGACTAATTAATACAATTAGTGATGTATCTTTAGAGCTTCAAAATCTTTAGAGATTCAAAGCCTGTACAATCCTATCAGTCTCATCTGCCCTATGCAGAGAAAGTCAAGCGGTCTTCCTCAGTTCTGAGGGGTGAAGAAAAAACAGCCCTGAGGTTCCTCCTTCTAGTATTTCATTTAGCCAGTTGTACTCTAAATAGCAAAAGGCTTCTACGTTACTCTCACCACTGCTTCGAAATACCTGTTGAGTTAGTTTAAGCACTTGAAAATTTGCTTTTAAACCCTGGAATAAAGAAAGGGATGTTCACATAATGAAGTTCATCTTATGGCTCTGTTTGCTTGAGTGCTCCTTTGTACTGAATTGATATGCATTATTTACTTGTGTTTTTGATAACTTTGGATACTCTGGCATCCTTTTTCAGAATACCCTCGAAGTTCTGTGAACTGCCAAACTCTGCGTCCTTCTTCCTTTCCCAAAGGCCTGTATTCAAGTAATATAGTTGCAAGAAACATATGAAGGGTATATAAAAGAGGCTCAGTGTTATCTTTTAGTGCTGACTGCCATAGAATCAGCCAAAACTTGTAGTCGTCATTGAAGCATCCTTTGATCGGGTGTTTTGCTGGATTTTTTTCTTAATTTTCTTGTCTCTTGGTTTTCACAGCTTTTATTACTGGTTTGTTGAACAATATTGGAACGCATGTTGATCCCATTCTTTTGATCCACCGGATTAAGGAAGGCATGGAGATTCCTAATTTGAGAGACTCGCTAGTGAAAATTCTTCAGGACTACAACTTGCAGGTAAATGTTGTGTCCTTCCTGTGATACTCATTTTCAGAGAGACAGCAAAACACTTTGCCACTGAAAAACACAAAAACTGGCCATCATGAAGTTTTGTTCGTTTTGTTAGGACTTCTGGTCCTGTGACTCTGTCACTGTGAGTTGATACAAAACTTTGACAAGAGGAGTAGAAATACATCAAGACTACACAATAGTCTCTTCTCTTGATAGTTTCAAGCACCTCTAAATTTCTTCCATGCTGTTGTAAACCTGGTGGGTAAGTAGAACTGGCAGGATCTTGGGTGATTTGGACTATTTTATCCTGCCAACCTGTCCTGTATTGGAAAGCCTCTCTGACCACTTTTTTTATTCCAAGTTTCGTACATGAGGAGGCAGAACATAAGGTGCACATGCAAAACCAATCACCAGGTTTTAGAGCCATATGTTAAGTGTCTTATATTAACTAAAAGATGACAAACTTGTAAACTCAAATTCATATATCTGTGTGTTGTGCAGCATGTAGTGACATTTATGCATTTAAAAAAAAAAAAGCCTGCTCATTGGCTTATGGCAGTTCTTATCCCAGTGTAATTGCACGGATCTGTGCAGTTCCCTACATGACTGGTTTTGTTGCATGTTTTAAGAACTTACAGGACGGGTACCCCTTAATGTTCTTGAAGGTAACAATGGAGAGAGTTGCATTACATACTTTTTATCTCCCTGCTACCAAGGAAGGCCCAAACTTGAGTTCTCCCAGACACTGCTCTGTACCTTTCTCTCCTGAGAGAGTAAGGACATAGAGCAGTTTAAATGCCCCTAGTGCAACGATGTGGAGTCCAAGAAAACACGGTCCTGTAAGTAGCTAAAACTACAATTTGCTGAACCTCATAAACATTCATTTCTCATTTGCTATTACTCTTTGGACATTGCAGCAAGCAGATAGGCTTGATTGTTGTCATCAGGGTCATGGTTGCTCTCTTACTGGGCCAAACTAAGCCTAGACCTGCTTGAACTTTCACTGATACCAGAAGACCTTTTAAAAAGACAGGTTCTAAGCCTCTCCAAAACTTCCTCATTGTTTTATTTATCATGTGGACTTTAGACATGGCTTTCAGTATTTCAAAGAAGCATTTTAAATGTCATATTCTCTTGTACACCCATTTGTGCAAGGAGCTGCCCCAGATATGCTTACATGCTTGCGTGTACTGCATATTGTGGCATTACTTCCAGGTTTTTAATTGACTGCATTAGAACCATTATCCTTTCAAGGTAACGTTAGCTAAATAGTATGCTGCATTTAAACAGTTTAATGTTAATCTTGTCACTGTCAATACCCTGCTGCTTGCGCTGCTGGTGCTACCATTCCCGCAGTCTCTTGACATCAAAATGGAACTTTTTGTATGTCTGCAAGCAGAATGAGAAGGTGCTGTTTGCATAGCTGCAGCTTTAGATAAATGCAAAGTGTGTTGTGTGGCTTCAGCCAAAGCTGATGAAATGGTTTGGTCACAGTTTGGGGAGGGAAAAATCATTTTGTCTTCAAACAGCTTTTAACAAAATTACTTTGGGATTAAAAGGATGTATTCAACTTCCAGAGTGATATCTAAAATTATTTGCTGTTAGCATTGAAATGCTTCATGGATTTTAAATGAATTCATTTTGAAGTAGATTTGGATAGCTCTAGGGCTAAAATCTGTGTCTCGTAGGAGTAATAGAAATTAGGGAAGCTTAATGTAGTTTGTGCTTGGCTTACTTTTACAATAGTGAAAAAATATAGTCAAAAAGAAATCTTAAGGGGGCTATTTTTCTTGAGAGAAATGTAAGCTATAGGTTAAAGTAAGGCTGTTCCTGAAGTGTTACAGGCAATGTAAAGCGCACTGTTACGAACAGATGGTGTATCTACACTGAAAGTTAAAAATGCTATCGCAGCTCTTATACACACACCCCTAAGTAGCTTTAAATTGGCAAGCTCCGGTTGTGATAGCAGTATTGCTTTCTGCATTCGGTGTGGACTTCAGGGCATGGCTGGGACTTTGAGCAAATACGTAAGTGGTCTTTCCTACTAGAGGGCAGTGCTGCCCGAGCTTCGTTGTTACTGCTGCTTCGTTAGGCATGTTAAAGCTAAGCTAGGGTGTGTTTGTGTGAAGCCCCATCACACCTTTGTTGTGACTGGTGTGAATGTTCGCAGTATGAAATCCACGTCCTGGATCTGGGCCTGGCACAGCTCCTTGGATTTCAGTAAAACTTTCCTGATTTGTATCGCCTCACATCACAGAATCACAGAATTGCTGAGGTTGGAAGGGACCTCTGGAGATCATCTAGTCCAAACTTCTCAAACTTGTGCAGCAATCCATATTTCATTTGGTTGTACCTAATTACAGTGACACTGGTTAGGACTTTCTGTGACTACTTCTCTCTAGATCTCAAGCTCTGTATGCATGTAAGTTTTATCGTCCCTATTTTCAAAGGCAAAAAAGGGGTGCAGGTTGTGGAGGAGTACAGGTTAAGGTAGAACCTATTCCTTGGCTTGCAGGTCCCTGCTTAGTGTGGAAACTGTGCTGACCTTTTCATAACATCAGCTCCAAAAAGATATGCTGGCTGCAGCAGTGTTATTTAATTACAGCCTCCTCTTGCAAGCCATGAAAAAATGAGTAAGATTGTTTTATGCTTATGTAAGTATGCAAATACAAAATGCCTATTCTAAACCTAAATTTCCTTAGCAATAAACATTGCATTAGATGTGATTTTAGATATAGGTGGGAATTACAAGCAGTGCCTTTGACAGTCTTTGTCCCTTTTAAAACAAGGCTTTATATCCTAGCAGAATCAATTGAATCAAATTGAATGGCTGCCAAACTATGCCGTATGTGGCTTAGTGTGGCGTTAGAGATTCCAGCAAGGAAATCTACTAATGTAACAAAATTCCTTGAAACTTTTTTGAATCTGGAATGGTCCCTGAATAATTAAAGTTTCTATTATTGCTGGCATGGGGCAGACTGATTCAGTTTAACAGTTCTTGCCCATTAGTTGAACTGCTACAACTGTTGTGTGTGCAACTCTGAGCTTGCCTCAGCTCGAAGGTAATGTGATTAACTCTTTCACAGAAGTGTAGGTTAATCTCTGTTCACCAACCGAAAAACAAGCATCGCAGTAATAGACGATTAAATATTCTGTTGGGTAAAAATAAAATTCAGATCATGTGAGACTCTCTTCTTTGCTCTTAGGCCATTCTTTCAAATAACTAATGTGCTCCTGCCATGGCATTATAGCTCTGCTTTACAAGTACAGATCTATTAAGCTGCCTGTTAATATCCATTCCTATTTTCCCACTTCAGGAAATGCAATTATGCATGAACCTAAAGCTGAGCATGGACTTAAAACAGGAAAAGATTTAAGCACTTGCTTAAGTGCTTTTCAGTAGTGGCATCAAAGCTCTGAGTTAAGAGTTTGAGTGGTTTTTCTTTCCCCTGAGGATCATTTTTTGTAATGCTTTTTCTTTCCTTTGTTGTCATCTAAGTAGTTAATTAGAACCACAATAGATAATTGAGCAACACTGACTTATTATAGAGATGATGAAGAACTTTAATTACTGCTGGAATAATACTGACTTTAGTGTTTATATACAGTAATGTTCATAGACAATAAAGTTACGAAGACAGATAGCAAAGACCAAGTCCCAGGTGTCTGCATTTTAACAGTATTTATCAAGTAAAGTGTAGTCTAAAACTTTTAAATCATATTTTGTATCTAACCCAAGAAATCTAGTTCCTCAGTGCCATAAATTTATAGATAAAATAGGCTTCAGACTACTTCCTTTGATTTATAAACTTGTGAAGATGTGTTGTCTTAAGGATGGACATGCTTGTTTATTAGAAATGACATATTCCTGGATCATTGCTTATTTAATGGCAAGTAAATCGCCATTCCTAGTGAACATTTTCAACATAATTAAATCCCATTCAAATCAATGACAGGCTAACCAAATTGAGTCAACTCATATTGATATCCTGACAAAAGTTCAGTACTTTTCATCTTTAACACTTACATTTAAAAGTGTTTTCAAAGACACAAAATCAAAACTCAACTTCATCTCTGTGCACTTGAAAATCTGTTGCCGGTGCGACTGTAAGACTGATTTTCATATTTACTTGCATCAGAGTACCAGCCAGCTATATTGTCTTTTAACAGTCTTGTAACAGTCCTTAAATCCTTGTAATCTGCAAGTGTGTTTTTCTACTGGGGAAAAAAAATAATTATGAGAACCAAGAAGTCCAAATACTCTTCAGCAATAGTCAAGCATTATAAAAGTGCAGATAATTTGCTACTTGCATTAGTGAGTGTGGTGGGCCTGGATTAGCAGTGCTGGCCTGTTTTGAACTTTTTGAATGGAATGGATACAAACTGCTTAGGCTTGATTGGCACCAGAAAGTGATGTAATTTGGATGTACTTCTGTTGCCACTGTTGGAGACAGTGCCACTGTGAGACTTGGGCAGATCCTCTGTTCCCATTAGCACTTCACCAGTGTGGCTGGTTTAAAAAAATTCCCTTAGCCAACACAATTATGCCAGTCATACTCTTATTTGAACATTACAGCAATGTCAATATTTACTAGAGTTTCTATACAAAATATAAATAAAAACTATTATTTTGCAATGAAACAAGTGGTACTGATAATTTTTTCTGCAACCTCTTTTGGACTGGAATTCCTCAGTTTTGCAACTGTTTGATCTTAACTAAGAACTAAGACCTTCTTTCTGTAATATACCCCCAAACTTTGTATTTTCTTTTTACATTAGTTCTCTGGAAATTAAATTGAAAAAGACTAGGAAATGAGTCACACATGTCTATGTCTCTGATATTTGATTAAGTCAGTAGTCTTAATTTGTGAATAAGGGACAGAGGAGCCTTGCTGAACACAAGTCTTGTAATCACCCTCCAGGTCGTAATTTTTAAAGCGTTATATCATGCTTATGTCTTGCAGAGAAGGCTGACAGGAAAATCCCCTTATTTGCACGCTCCTGTGTCAGTTTTAAATCTGTTGCATTTTCCAATTTTATAAAATAGATGTCTTTTCAACTTCGGGTTATACTCGCATGAAAATTAGGGAACACTTGTATCATTGGAAGAAATGTAGGTACCTCCCTCATTTTAGGAAGAAATGCTTAATTTTTCACCCTTTTTATGACATTTAGAAGTCATTGTTCAAATTAGAAGAATTCAGATTCCTTATTTGAATTAGAAGATTTCATTCTTCTAAGTCTTTTTCCTAGTTTTAACATACAAAAGCAATTTGTTCAGCTGTCATACCTCTAGGCTTTTTGGATTAGCCATTTTACTCAAATATTGACTTAATTTAAACTTTAACTGAACCTGCAGTAGCTCTCTGATGGATAGTTAACAAGTTATGAATGGATAGATCCCACTGATGATGTGATGAACACTGTTTAAAACAGCATCTGGAAAAACTGGGTTTTTTTGTTTGTTTTTTTTCCTCCTGAACATGCACAAGCTGCTGTTCAGACTCCTTGGAGGCAGTGGGGGGCCTGTGGCAGCTTGCACAGTGGCCATCTGGGTGTTGGTTATAATGACTAAAAATAAAGTGCTTTTAATTGTGGTTGTGCATTTTGGAAGCATTTTGTTAATTGTCCTTGAAAAACTTGCACTCATTTGAGTGCTAAGCTGCATCTCAGCCTGAATTTATTCTCACTGCTTTTGGGTATACTCTTCAAATTAAGCACATATTTATTTGTAGTGTTTTCCTTTGCAAATACTGTTATGCATTTGTAAATCAGGACTTTTTTAATTAAGTGGAAGTTTCTATGGCTTGTGATTTGAATTATTCAGTAGACCTTCCCTAGTATAGTTAGAGGATGAACTGGAATTTTTTTTTTTCCCCACAATAAATTTCTTGGTACCAGAGGTTTTCATTAATTCAGTGAAAGGCATTCTTTCTGCTTAAAATTCTTCTTTCTCTAGCTGCACTGGCTGTCCTGCACCTGCTCACAACCATGTGTTTGTAAAGGTTAAAGTCCAGTTTCATGAGACTTTTGGCTGCATAGGTACCATTCTCTTTGATCTCCTTAGAAAATGGTTTCATTACAGTTTATACCTGATGCCAATTTTAACTAGTTTAGCCCAGTCTTATGGTACATAGTTGTATACTTTTCCTTCCTCATGATGTAAAGTAGTTAATTCAAACATATTCTTCATCTCACTGCCTCGCCTCCAAATTTCCTCTGCTGCTTCTCTTTCTCTCTATAACTATTAAATTATCCGTCTCATCTTTGAGCTCTTCAAATCTGTTTCTGCAAAAGTGTTGAGATTTATTACCTTGAGATTTGGTATTTTACATCCTTCATTGCAACTTTTATATAATAATAGCTGCCACCTGTATTCCACTGCTAACAAAATATGGTCTTGCAAAATATCGCTGAATGTGGTATGGAAAATCTTAGTAGATTTTAAATAACGGGTAAGATGGTGCATATGTCTTATGAACTCTCTCTGTTAATTTTTTGGGGGGGGGTTGGGTTTTTTTTTTGTTTTTTAAGGGATCAAATAATGTTGAGGTTTTCCAGTCACCTAATGATGTCTACCGTTTCTACCCCCCTCCTTTTTTTTTCCTTAATGAAGCTTTCCTATTGACATACTGCATTTTTTGGTAGAAAATCGTAAATCGTGCACCATTCTTCCCCTTGTATCTCAGTCCCTCTCAATTAATAATTTATTTGCACCCTTTACCTAAACATGGAATTTTTCATCAGCTTATGTTAAGTGCAGCTAGCTGAGAATTTCGGATGGGGTCTTGTGTGGCTAAGTCATTACGTATCTTTCTCATATAATTTGCTGATTAGGATGTTCTGAATCAGGCAGAGTGCTCATTCCAAAAGATAATGCCGTCCAATTGTCCCTGCCAAAAGCAACTGTCATTTTTCTATACTTGAAACAGATTTTTGCCTTTCTCTTTTGTCCTTGGATAAAGTTGGAAGGGAA
Source organism: Apteryx mantelli (assembly GCF_036417845.1). Taxonomy (NCBI): domain Eukaryota; kingdom Metazoa; phylum Chordata; class Aves; order Apterygiformes; family Apterygidae; genus Apteryx; species Apteryx mantelli. Next base: position 113,188,342 of record NC_089979.1, read on the forward strand.
AAAAACATACTCAGAGAGCTCCTGAGATTATTGCAGATAAAAATGATAAATTTTCTAAATGTTTGTCTTGTAGAGCTGCATTCAGTTTCTTGTGCTCTGAAGTGTTTTATAGGTTTGTGTATCTAATACTGAAGAATATAATTCACCCACTGACATGCCCAGTTTGAAATGTTTGAAGTGTTATTCAATCTTAATTTTTAGATGTATTAGTCTTAACTGCATATCACTCTTGGCAGTCCATCATGATCAATTCACAATGTGTATGTAAGAGACAAATTTTTGGACAGTGTTCACCTGGCTGTAAAATTTATTTTACTCCTTTTCAAGTAGTTACACTAGCTGTGACTATTTTTAGTATGTTCAGTGTCTCCTGTAGCACAAATAACCAGTAGGAAGGAATGGACACTCTTTATACCACCTTTTTTTTAGCTGGATTGTCTGGCTTAAAAATGATTGTGAGCTTCTTTGAAAACACTTTCCAGAGGAATTGTGGTCTTGGAAAACAAATTTTCAAATCATTCATATAGTACAGGGGGGAAAGAAATATTCCGCACAACTCATTTAGGTTTGTTATATTTTCATAAACTTGCCCTAAGTTATTGAAATCGAGATGTCATTTTTTTGCAGTTCTGCCTCATTAGGCATAGTGATCTAATGCTCTGTATAATTCAATGCCCTTGGTTCCAGGCTTGTGTTTCACAACATTGACATGTCTTTGTCTGGCAAGCTAATGAGAAATATTAAATAAGTAGAAAAGGAGAGGAGATTTTTGCTAAGAAGGAACAAACTATGGACCTTTGGTTAATTATATAGATATTTAATACTGCTTACAAAATGGCACCACAGCAGGAAAATATGTTTGAACAAAATAAACTTTGAATTGCTGTGTGTTTAGAAAGTTTTAGAAAGGATTACCAGCTGCCTTTCCTAAGGTAGGCAGGAAAGATGTTGTGGGTGGAAGAAGTTTTGATATGGTTTGGAAACTAATTGTGAGGGGCACTGTAAAAAATGCCTCAGTTGTATTTTGTTAAGAAAAGCTTGTAGCAAGAAGATCATTATTTGTATGATAGCAGTATATTTACAAAAGATTTGGGGTTTTTCTGTTTTTTTTTCTTTTTTTTTATATATAGTGTGGGGTTTTTTATTTTGTGTTTTTTGGTTTTTTGTTTTTTTTTTTCATTTAAGGAGTGGTGGGCATGGTGGTGGTGGAGATTCCTCCTTCCCTCCTTTCCTTTTAGCCCCCAGCATGAAGGTATAATAGCTTCAAAAGGCTAAAACATTCCTTATTTCCTCATGTTCTCTGTGGTAGCAGAACCCCAGAGGTGACTTGCCCAGGTAGTCGATATGCCCATCTGTTCATCGTTGGCTGTATTTTGTGTTCTTTGCACAATAGATCCTGCTGCGGGAAGGTTGCAAGAAGATTCTTGTTGCTGACTCTCTCTCTTTACTGAGGAAAATGCATCGAACTCAGATGAAGGGTGTTCTGGTGGATGGTGGGTATAGGAGAAATGTGGTAACCTTCAAAGTTTTGAAGCTTTCTACTTGGTTTATAGATCTGGACCACATGTGGGTCCACTTTGGAAGTTGTTCAAAATCCTGAGTATTCCCCTTTGCAGAGGAAGCACTTGTATCTCAAAAGTGACAGTCCCAGCATGCAGCTCTTCCTCTTGATCTGCCTCTCCTCAGCCAGTAATGTATTGCATCCTGCAAGTTGTCTATAAAGGTGAAAAATGCTAAGTGCCAACAAAGACACTCAGATAATAATCTGCAACCAAAGCAAAAGCTAAAATATAGCTTTTAGAAATAATTGAAAGTATTTTCCGAGGCACCAATGATGCATGCAAGCAGTGGTGTAATTCACAAGAGGTGCATGTTAATACTAAGAGGCAAGAGCTGATGGAAAGACAGAGGATCAGAGCTTCTGCTACAAAATACTGCCCAGAAATCAGCCGCCCGGCCTTTCTTGCTTTTTTGTGCATTTGCCATGTGCCTGTGCAGCTCTAATCTTTGACAGTCCAACTACTGAGGTTCTGCCTTCACCACAGTCAGAGGATCTAAACATTTTTCATGCCATTCATAGAAATGTGGCTTCCATATTGCTCTTTAATTTTAATCTCCTACATGAGGTATTTTAAGTAAATATTTTAAGACCAAGATCCATTTCTTTAATTGCAATATGTTGATGCCTCTTTTATATAAAATAAACATATAGTTTGTTAACAAAATAGTTATGAGTTTATTTTTATTTTTTTCCAGAGGAGAATATCTGTGAATCATGCCTTTCTCCAATACTTCCTTCAGGTAGGATGTTTTTCCAGAAGAGAAAGAGGTTGTCTATTTTTATTTTTATTTTTAGAGAAAATACCAGTTATTATTATTCATAGAAATGCACAATAGTGCTCGTTGGTAATCACCTTATAAATTTCAGTCTCTTGTGCACAGTTTATTTATGACCCCTAACATGGGAGTGGAGTCTAATTGGAACTTCTGTGTTGCAGTAAACCTAGCTTTTTTTCTGGTTTCTTGCTCGTCTTTGACTAATTTTCCATTTTGAAATATATGAAGTAGAAGGCAACTTTAATTCCATCAGTATATGCTATTGCCATCAAATCCTGTACAAGTCTATTGTCTGATTTAGACTGAACTTTTAGACTCTGAAGTTTCCTGGAACATCCCCCTTGTCTGAATGGGTGGAAACTCTTGGCTTCAGTCACTGCTGTCATATTTGAAACAATTTGTAACAGACTGTAATTTTAAAACATCTTCTAAAGTTAGTCTTGAACCTAGAAATTCAGTATATTAAAGATGTACATTTTGCAAGGGAACCATAATGCAAAATTAACAATATAGTTGTTGGACATCTAAAGCAGCACAATAGCTTGACCAGGAGAATATCTGTCGTGACATCTCCAAACAAGAATACCTAAGAAAAAATATATGGATACACTTATTTTTTTTGTTTGCCAAGTGTGGATATCCCAATAGAATCTCTTCCAGTTTTTGAATCTGGTTTCTACTGGTTTTGATTAAAAAAAAAAAAAAAAAAAGCTCACACACGCATGTGCACACACACACAAAACCAAAAAGACCCCAACCCTGCCCCTGCTGCAATATTAAAAGATAGCTATGCTTTGATCACATGCCCCAACATGAAGACCAGAACAGACACACAGTGGTAGAAAACCTGGCAGAACTGAATGTGCCAGTGCCTTGGGTTGCGTATATTGAGCGAATGGAAGCCAAGGACTCGAATGTGGATGATAGATATGTAATGACGAGTGAGATGGTAATTCTTGGAATATGTGGTTGTTGTGTGTAGGCTTCTAGTTGGGGGTAAGTATTCATGTGTGAATCAAAAGGCACATTCCCCTCATGAATACAACAGTTTCTTGCTAACCTGTCTTCAGAATAGACTGAATTATATGGGGTTAGATTACTCTCTCCCTCCCCAGATTCATTGTGTAGCACATACTGTCATGAAAAACATCAGTTGGAAAGGTTGGCAGCATTTAAGCCACAGAACAATACTGTCTTATAACTCCACCATTGGGCCCCATGACCTGAAAGCATCATTCTGCATGGTTTCTACAAATGAGCTAGAATAATATGGAAATAAAATATATTGGAAGATATTACCTTATGTTTCTACATGTATAATGGAAGACAGGCATGTACTACTGTGGCCACTGAATTCTGTGTTTCGTTGTCCTGTTGTAATGGTTTTACTTTTTCCTTTCACAGATGCATCCAAGTCCTTCAATGTGGTAGTGTTTCACTGCAGACACATGTTTCACAAAGAGTGCTTCCCGGTATCTAACACAGTAAGGAACTAGCTTAGTCTCTCTGGTAAAGACAAAAGGACAAATTATTTCCTTTTGCAATCTGTGGAGAAGGGCATGGGTCTATTGGGGATTATAATGTGATTATAGTAGTTGTTTGTGGTGATATCCTGCAGTATGCGATTAGGGAAAAGGTGATTAGCTCCACTGCAACCAAAGTACACTGAATTTAGAAAGAAATTGCTGCTGTTCAAGAAGTCTTTTAGCACTTTCTTCAGTCTAAATATGAAATACAGCTTTGAAACATACAAGGAATATGGCCTATTTGAATTTTTTATTAAATTTTTCCCATTGCAGCTCTAAAAGTATGTTAATTAAAAGCAAGAATGAAGATATTTTCTCAAGTGAGTCATATTAAATGTTTCTGACCTGGAAGAAAAAATACCCATGTTTCAGCGAGTGAATACTTAAATATTTTTGTAAATTTTTTTTATGCTCAGAATATATCTTTCTTCCTCAGGGAATCAAATGATTTCAATGAAAACAAACAACAAAAAAGTAATTTCTAGATATAAGCAGATTTGAATTTAGAAATGAAAGCATTGAAATGGTAACAAGAGCACAAAGAAAATGGAATTTAAGCTTTTCTGATTCTGTCTCCCTCACTGGAAATGAACATTTAGTAAAAAATAGTTTTGGTGAATCACTTTGAATTGGCAAGTAACAAATTAAACAAAGTGTTTGTAGCCACATGCTATAGCATGTATACTCAAATATGTTACAGAAATCTTAATGAGGTAGCTCACTTGCCGAATAAAGCTCCCCCCAGCATTTTAGTTTTGTTAATAATTTGCTAGCAAATATTTATTCAAACAGTATTACCAGAAATTTGATTATCTGAGGAATAATCTAGAATTTATGTAACGTTCTCAGTTTGGGAGCGGGGGACCCGGGTAACACCTCAGATTTGATTTTTAAATGTGACGTTTGTGTTACGTAATATATATGATATATTACATAGTAATACATAAGTATCAGAATACATCTGTACTGTATTCTCCCCTGCTATACTGTTTCTTGGCCTTAGGCAGTCAGTTGCGTTACTGATATGTTTCCTGGGGATGCACTGAGAGGAAAGTAATGCCTGCACAAAGCATCACACAGGGCTAAACACAGGAGGTAACAATAAACACATATACTCACTTGATGGCTTTTGGGCCAAATCCTCAGCTGTTGAAAATGGGTGGAGCAATATCCAAAGGCAGAGCTGTGGCTAAGACACCCGATGGTCAGTGGAGCTGGGGCAGCATGCTGAGGGACTTGCTCTCCTCTTTTCCCACAAAAGTAATCAGAGGCACTTTGACTCTGTATTTGTCATCTTTGTTGTGGAGCAAATTTGACTTTACTCTCCTGGAGTGGAGACGCTTGGAGTGAATGGCGAGGTGCCCTGCCCTTTGACTCCAGAATAGCCTGTTTTACTGTATTCCACTATATGACCTTCCTGCGCTTACCCATGAATATGTCCTATTGGAGACAGCCCTACTGGGAATAGTAACATTTAGAAAGGTGTCAGCAACTTTCTTTCATCCTCCTTGATTCTAACTTGGCTACATTTCCCTAAGAGCCTCTTGTTTTCTTTTTAATTTCCAGATCTCTCCTGTTCAGTTCTGCAATATCTGCAGTGCCAAACACAGAGGGCCAGGAAGCACAATCCTGGAGATGAAGAAATAGCAGTCCTCCAACTCTCCAAGCCAGTCTGTGACACCACTTCTATTAGGGTCACATGGGGCCACTGTATTTTCTGCTAGTCATCTAATTGCTATATATAATTCTGACTGTGATTTAAAAGTGGTCTCTTTAAGTTCTCTCTCACTTACCGAGCATTTTCTGGAAAGAGAAAACGACGAGATCCCTCGTAATTCTGTGTTAGCAATTCATATTTTGCTGTTCCTCTGCTCAGGTTGTTCTTACTAAACACAGAAAACAGAAAAGGTAAATAAAACAGGGAAAAAAAAACAGTTTGGAAATTTGTGATTGATATCAGTTAACATGCTTCACAATTTGGAGCCATTAGCAGGGTCATGATTAAATACTGTAGGTAAAGATGAATTACTGTGAATTCAGTTCACCAAACTACATAGTCTTGTTTCAGTCTATTACTGGACAGTTTAACTTGAGACCCATGAGGAGTCTGACTGCTTTCAGGGGAACTGCTTCCGAACTTGAAGCTACCTGTATGCTGAATCATATATTTAATTAGCAAGTTCACTAACTGTTAATTCCACACATTGGGAATGTACCTTGGCTGTATGGTTACACATTCAGAATTTGTTAGAAACTGGTTATTTTGTCAGTTGATCTTCATAGTGCAGCATTTAAACAGGTGGGATTTTCTTATGTTAAACCTATCCTGAAACTTTAAATTTAAATGCTGGCAGTAGGTCTTTATACTTCTAAGCATAGTTGTGGTATACAACTTCATTTAAGTACAGATAAAACATCTGAGCTTTGAAAAATAAGTTCTCAAAGAGTTTCTTTAGATATTAGGAACTTAAAAGAGAAGAGTCAAATAAGCCTACATGGTTGTTAACAAAAAACACATTTATTTTTAGTTTCACCGGTGTTCTATGATGCAAAGGAGCTGATCTTTCAGAATTTCTTCATAGTAATGAAATCTCTCTAATGTTCTCTGACGAAATTATATATAAGCACCTCTTTCCAAGGAAAAGTCACGTTTCAGAACTGCCAAGGTATTTTCCCCTTTTTTTAATAGCTGAAGTTTGAAAGGAAAAATGCATTGTTCCAACAGCAAATTGTGAGATTTGGACAAGTAGGTTAACATCACAAGTTTTGAAACAACAGTATAGTGCTACTGCAGTGTATCTGTAAAACTGGAAAATGTAGCACTTTGGAGTTCTTCTATACCTCACTCCCATGTAGGTATGCCTTCAAATAATCTGTGTCATAGAAAGCTGGGTTTCCAGTTTGTGTAAATTCATGCTATTCTACTGATATCATCCAGGCATTCAGCTGAGCTGGTCTAGTAATCCAGTACGTGATTTTGTTGTCCTCTGTGTACATCTGTATAATTGATACTGGAATAAAATGTTAAGTATATTAGAAATACTATGTTTTACTTTGCATAGTTACAGGAGACAAAGCTGTCAGTAAAAGGGTGGATCTCTCAAATACACAGCCATAATATTCTATCATGATAACACAGCTAAGAAAAAATAAGAGATCGTGCACATTATTTGTGGACTTGCAGTAGATTAAACAAGAGAAGACAACCAGAGCAGGAACTTTGTAGTGCAGGTGACAGTCTGCATACATCAGGCTTCACTCAGTTCATTTGCAGTGACTCATACACATTCTTAAGCATATTGTTCATTTATGCCTTCTTTACCACATTTACTGGAAAAATCACTTTTGATTTTTTCAGAACTAAATGCTCCAGTAAGTTCAAGGGCTCTTTAATCATGATATTTGAGCGATTGCATGCCAGTAGACAAGTTCAGAAACTTCTTAAAAAAACATCTCTTCCTCATTAGCTGTAGGAAGCTTGTCTATATTATTTATTAAGAAGGAACTCTGCAATGCTATAAGCAGTCTGCTTGCAGGGGAAAAGATTAGGAACCATTTCCTCTGCTCTTTTACAGTTATGCTTCAAGGTGTTCTGAAGCTCAGAGTTATATGATAATTAAAAACAAATTGATATTTTTACTTCAGCTTGGCCCTTAAGTTCCCTAAAGCATCTGCCGATTCAATGACTCGGTTTCCCAGGCACCCATCACTGGCAATCAAATGGCATTATACCCTGGCATATTCTTTCCATTATACAAGTAATTTTAAATCCCTGTATGAAAATCTAATCCAAATTTTCTCTAAATCCAAAGCTTCTTTCATTTGGGGCTTCAGGAACTAACCTTTTCATTGTTCCAGAATTCTAAATGCACTCATTGAGATTCAGTGAGGTGGCCACAGTTCTGATTTTGATTAACTTTTCCTCCTAAGATATCTTCACATCATAAAAAATATCCTCCATTAAAACCTAAAATATTCAGATACACAATAGCTTTTCATCTGGAGAACAGTTCTGCCTCTAAAGTGGCAATAAAGTCACAAAACCATTTAAAAAGGAACAGAATATTTCAAAAAGCACTTGCTCTGAGCACGAAAGCTGTGGAACCCAGGCGAGACTGAGAGGAATCGATGCCTATTGATAGAATCTATTTCAATACGTATCGATAACTATCGATAGGGATCAATATCGATCCCTATTGACAGGCAAGGCAATTGGTCATCTTTGATGCCTGTCGAGATCGAGAGGAATGGGTGCCTATGGACAGGGATTGCTATCTGTAGATGTTCCCTAGCCCTACGTGTGGATATCAATACTCCTCAAGGCCTCCTGAGACTGAGAACGGTCAATGTTGACAGTTTCTGGTGCCTACAAAGAGCAAAAGTGGTCCAAGAGTGAAAGCTATAGGTGCCAGGCGAGACTAAGCAGAATTGACATCTATCAATAGGGATTGATATCGATACCTATTGGTATCAATCCCTATCGATAGGTAAGGAACTTGATAGGCATCGATGCCTCTCGATATCAAGAGCTATCGATGTCGATGGGTGCCAGTGCCTGACCAGCAGCAAAATCAGGCTGAGAATGAAAGCAATCGATGCCTGTCGAGATGGAGAGGTATCGATGGCTGTCAGCAAGGATGGATTTCGACAGGTAGCAATAGTTTTCAGTGTTCTAAGTGGTATAGAAATGGACAAGCCTTGATGCCTGTCAAGATGAAGAGGTATCAACGCGTACTGAGCGGGAAGGATATGTACGGATGTTGTGCCTTACTGGAAAGTCTGGAAATTAATATTTGTCAGGGCCTGTCAATGTCAAAACCTGTCATTGTCGATAGTCAGTGGTGCTTAGGGAGAGCAGCATGGGTCGCAGAGCGAAAGGGATGCATGCATGTTGGGAAGGAGAGGTATCGAAGGCTATCGATAGGGTTTCATATCTATATCAATGGATATTGCCCCCTCCCCTGCCACTTATTATGCCCCCCTTCCTTCAAATTATTAAACACTCTCCTGACATGTCATGCCCCACCACTTCTTGATAGCGATATCGATGCCTTTCGATAGGTCTGGCGTTCAACAGGCATTGAAGCTGCTTCATATTGAGAGGGATTGATGTCGATACCGTTGGTGCCTGCCAAGAGGAAAATGGGGGCGAGAGCGAAAGCCATCGATGCCTGTTGAGATGGAGAGGTATCGATGGCTGTCGGCAGAGATGGATAAGGACAGTTAGCAATAGCTATCGATACGTAGTGCTATTGATGCCTCTAAGCGGGTATGGAAATGGAGAGGCCTTGAAGATTGTCGGGATGGAAAGGTATCAATGCGTACTGAGAGGGAAGGATATGTATGGCTGTGGTGCCCTAGTGGTACATGTGGAAATGAATGGTCATCAAGGCCCGTTGATGTCAAAAACGGTCAATGTTGATAGTCGTCAGTGCCTAGGGAAAGCAGCATGGGCTGAAGAGCAAAAGAGAGGCATGCGTATCAGGAGCGAGAGGTATCGGAGCCTATCAATAGGGTTTGATATCAACACTGGTATCGAACCCTAAGGATAGGTGTGGAATTGGACAGGCATCGATGCTGCTCGATATGGAGGGGGATGGAGGACGATGATAACAACAGAGCCAGACTCTTCTCAGTGGTGCCCAGTGACAAGACACAGATGCCCAGAGACGTGCAACTGCAAAGTGCAGAAGGAAGCCCTCATGAAAAGCTTTTGCTGGCATAGATGTTACATTTTCTCAGGCAAGAATAGTCTCTCTTTCTTCAAGGCTCCTATTTGGAAAAGTGAACAAACAAAGACAAGTGGTTTGTGGACGTGCTTATTTCTGTACCCGTTTTCCTTCCTAGGAACAGCCCACCTTAGCTGAAGTGTGACACGTCTTTAAGCGCCTCCCACGACACAGCCAGGGCATGGCAAGCTGGCAAGAGATTCTCAGAAAAGCAGATCATTTAAGCAGCTGTGTAGTCCTCCCATCTTCCTCCTGCCTCACAGATAAGAAAGGGCTGGATCTGAAGAGGCAGCAAAGAAAGCCAGTCTTGAGAGCTGAATCATCTCATTTCAGTGTCTAGCTTAAATGATCCAGAAAACCAGGCCTGCTCTGCTCCACGCTCAAGATTTAGAAGACAGACTAGAAACATTAATGGTAAGAAAATGGTGGAGAGAAGCTTGTGGTTTTGAATGCCACTATCTCCAGAACAAGACCTTTAGGGGGAGAGACAGGAAGGAATTAAAACAATACATTATAAATTTTCCCTTCTGAACTGCCTGTGTTTTGTAAAGTTCACTAGGACTGTGCATTGCAGCATTGCAGTTGCTGGATGTTGAACTAGCTGGCAAATGATGTAATAAAGAAGAGATCTTTTCAGGGGAGTGACTTAAATATTTCCTATTATTTTCATTTAATTAACTTGCAGTCTTGAAGTCACCACTGAAGAGAGCCAGCTTTCAAAGTGAGCACTGATGTGCCAAGGGTGGTACAAAAAAATTCACTGTCAGTAGAGAACACAGGTATCTGTGGAAAAAGAAACATTCAGTAACAGTTCAGATCGCTGAGCAGCAGAGGGCTCCAAGGCAGGCGAGACCCGGGGGCCGCCCGCCCGCCGACCCGGGCGCTGACCGGCCGCCGCGCGCAGCCGTATCCCCCCCCCCCCCCGGCAAGCGGCGGGTTAAACCGAGCGCGCAGGCGCCCTGCGCGGCCGTGCTCTGCCCCCCGATTGGCTCGCGGCGGGCTGCTCGGATTGGCCAGCGGCGGAACGAGCGCCGCGGGCGTTACTCGGCCCCGCCTCGCTCCCTGGCTGCGGAGATCCGCCGGGGTTGTGTGCGGCTCGGCACAGGGCTCCCCTTGCTAAGTTAAGCGGGCTCCGCGTGGAGCAGCAAGTGGATGGGAGACCGGAGGGGGCCGTTTCACCCCCCGCCATCATCCTCTATGCCCCGGGGCCGCGCTGATGCGGTAAGTGAGTGGGAAGCCCTGGTGGACCCAGCAGACCCCAGTGCTCTGCTTGCCCTGCCAGGGGGTGGCTGAGATGTCCCTGGTGTCAGGCTACCAGCCAGGTGCTTGGTGGCTTTGACACATGTGTTGACCCAGGCACCTCCTTGCTTTATTGGAAATGTGTCTTTTCCAAATCTCGTGCCTGTTTTCACAGGGACACCTCTTTCTACCACCAAGGCCACATTAGATGTACTTTTTTTGCCTTGTAACGGATTCAGTGGGGGCGTATCAGGCTCGTGTGCCTTTAGGAGGGGCGCACCGGGCACCTCTAGCTGCAAACCCAAAGGGCGCCGCAGGCCACCGAGGGGCTTGCACGTGAGGTGGTGCCTCATGGCCCAGCAGCCATGGGGTTACCATCAGGTGCCACGCGCAGGACATGAGCTGAGACAGCCCAGGTTTGGCCACTGTCAAGATGCTGTGGGAAGAAGGACATCTCGGGACAGTGCCCACGTCATCTCTCCTATATTTGCTGCCCTTCCAGTGACATGTTTTGGGGAACATTGTTGAAGAATCACAATGGATCTAATTAGTGACAAGAGGTTCAAAAGTAAGCATTAGAAAATAGTAAGATGCCAATCCTGAAGGCCTTTGTGCATGGTTGCATCAGGGGGACTCGCTCCGGCCTCCTGGTCCAGCTGTTCAACCTGCTGAAAACCCGCCTGCAGCCTCTGCAGCCTTCTGTGCACAGATCGGGGGGAAGGGTTGTGTGAGCACCGTCAGAGGCTTCTTCCTGGTGTCCTGGCCAGGGCGTAGCGTTCAGGATTGTAATTCAGATGCTGAGAGTCTTTCCGAAATGGAGGTTTGTTTTTATAGCATGGAGAAGATTCAGTATTTTGCCCCAGAGGAGTGAAGATGGTAGCTCTGGTGAGCTCTGCCAAGATGTAGCTGCAGCATCTGTTGATAGTCATCTGAGAGTGCCATGTTTGCTGGACTGGGTGCCGGGCAGTTTAACTGGGTGTCAACTGTGGTCTGAAAAATCCTGTGCAACTGCCATGCAACCTTTTCATGTGCATGTAACTGCTTCCATTTGCCAGGTGCAGTCAACCGCTGTGAAGGCAGCAAGCTCGGCCGTCTATGGGAATCAGTGCTAAGGACTTTCCAGGGGAAGTGCATGGAGCAGGAGAAGTTGCAGTGAAAAAGCAGATATGTTAAAATTTGTTCTAAGGCATGTTGGAGGTTCACCATGTGTTGTAGCAAAACTGCAAGTTCCTGGCACTGAATGAGAGTGGGGACTGTAGTCCTGATTTCGTTCTAGTTCACACATTATACAGAAAATGTCATGCCACACCCCTGTTTTTTAGGCAAGGAATATAAGATGGGACAGAATTCACCCTGAGATTTTTAAGTTTCAGTTTTATGCAATGCCCATCTAATTATAGCATTTTTCTTACTTTATCTTCTTGAAGGATTGTTTTAAAAGCTGAGGTAGGTTGGAACTCAGTTGTGCCCTAGGGCACTGCCGTTTCGGCCATCACATGGAGTGTGTACTAACATCTGTTTGGACGCGGTGGCCTCAGGGTGTGTACAGAACTTGTTGGCCTGTGTCTGGCACATAGATGACTGACTTGTCTACCTTTGCAGAGTGGAAGATTTGGCTATGGGAGTGAATATGGAGCTCTGAAGACTGTCTATCAGACAGAGGGGAATCGTGGCACGTTCAGCAGACTCACTGCAACGCTGCTGCGGGATGCTCCTTTCTCTGGACTCTGCCTGATGTTCTGCACGCAAACCAAAAAACTCACCCCTCAGGGTAAAGGCTGAACGTAAGGTGATGTGACAGAAAGTGTTCTTCTTGCCCTGCAGTAAACTGTCTGCATGCTGTACTTACAGCCATCTACCTCAGTAGTTAAATTAGTCTCTTGTAGGGTTTTAGGTGGGGCATTGGCCTTTTACCTGTGAAATACTGTAGCCCTGGGTTAGTCCAGAACTAGCAACCAGAAGTGGTCTGTTATTAATTGTCTTTCATGGAGCAGTCTGATGCATAAGGTAGGTTAGTGAACAGTTGAGAGAGAGGTTGTGTTCAGCGGTGCTGTCTGCTGCTAGTTGTCTTGTATGCTGGGTAGTTTCCACTAAAATGGGGTTTCTGTGATGTTAGAATTAGTCGAACTGGCTGGGACAAGACTCTCATACAACCTTTCCTTCTCTGAGTTCCAGTCAAATTCAGTTCTTTGGCAGTGAGTCTTATTAACAGTTCTAACCTTTACCTTGTAGTCACTTTTCCTCCTGAAAAGTCTTCTCTGCCCTGCCTAGATTTTAACTTCTTTCAAACTCTGCTGTGGATTCTGTTATTCAGTAGCTTTTCACTGTGTTGTGCAGCATGAGTATTACTGCACTGCTCTGTGTCTGAGTGAGTTCCCTTTGCTTTCTGGCAGATCAGTTGGATCCAGCACTCATGCACCTGCTGAATTTTGGCAGTGGGATCTTTGTAGGAATCATGGCTTTACTGGCAACGCAGCCTGCTGATGTCATCAAAACACATATGCAGTTGTCTGTACCAAAAGTACCACAGAATGAGCCAAGCCATTGCCTTCCTCTGCAAGGTGAGGTGAAACTCTTCTAATATATTTGATCACAGCCTCATAGTCCCATCCCCTCGCTAGAAGCACATCTTTGCTAAGAAAGTTCTTGTCCTTGGAAGCAGGTGAACAAATGTGACTGTGCTAGACAATGCTCTTGCAGTCAGGCTAATTGGTGTAAACATTTTCAGAAGCTGAGGTGAGTCATGGGGGAATTGCTGAGCAAGCGCAGAGTGCACGAGCACAAAGGTGGGCATATTGTAGCAGGCAAATCTCCAGACAAACCTACCTCATGTTCCAGGATGGGTGTATGGCTTCACTTCAGTTCTGTCCATTCCACCTTAACTCTTACACTGGTAGTGATGAAAAGCACTTCGGTTATTTCATTTTAAATGTGTAAGCTTGTAGGAGCTGTTTGCATCCAGCTTACGGCTGCTGCCAACCCCTCTGGTTTATCAGTGTAGGCACATCTGTGATTACCATGCTGAGGCAAAGAAGGTTGCTTTAGTATGTGGCAGGAAATGACAATTTTAGAGAGAAACCAGCTACAAAACAATTCTTTGACCTTTGGACACTAAAGGGAAATGAGTGTCCGGATCTGTATCCAAGGAACTGGGTGAAGATGTACTCCAAACTCACCTTTCCTTGGAAGGACAGCTACTGTGGTGCATTTCTCCTTCACCCATGTGGGCATATTAGTGTATGCTGTTAATTGAGCGCAGGTCCAAGCCTTCTTTCAAAACCAGGCCCTTCCACCATCCCCATGTTCACAACAAGAACCTGAGATGCAGGCCTTAACTGGAAGCAAAGACCCTAAATGTGCTTGTTGCTTTAATGTGGGCCCAGGTTTGCACATGTATTCCAGTTGGGCCAGGCCTGATCTATCAGTGCACATCCTAGAAAGTTTCCTGTGGACTGGCCAGACTGGGCCCTGAAAGAGATCAGAATCAAGACTGCAGGGAATGTGGAGTTTGTCATGTTTAAGCTGGCCCTTTGCCTTGCTGTGTGAGGTGTGATCAGTTGGGTCCTAGAGATTCATGTCTCTTTCCTCTGGCCCAAAAGGGATTCGCAGCCTCTCTGGTACAAGGTGACAGGAGATCAGAGCTGGGTTCAGTTTCTCCAGATGCTGGGTTGTCTTGCTGATGAGGTGACTCCTGGCAAGGTGGTTTCTTCAATTATAAATCAAAATTGGCAAAGGCTGAAATGAAAGATCTGAATCTGAGCTTGGCAGCTTTGCTTTGGTTCCATGTTGAACTCAGTCTCTAAACAGGAGTCTGTTTGTTTGCATGTGGATTCTGGTCCACTTTGTCCTACCAGATTTTTTTTACTTCAGTACTGATAAATCTGTTTTTGAAAAACACTGAAGTGATTTTTGTAAATATGAATGAGCTCTAAAACAAGAATAAGTCCTTTTCCTAAAGTGACTTGAAATTGCTATTCTCTCGTCTCCTCTTTGTTGGGTTTGAGTGAGGCTTTCCCTGTCCTTTGTCATCCTGGCATACCTTTCCCCACTCACTGCTCTTCCTCTTTTAGTGAGTAGCACTGTGCAATTCCTAAGGTTCTTCCTAAGGGTTAAATACTGTGTGAAACAGCAGTGGAAACTGCTGTTTATCATGGCAAGCACTACAGGCTCAGAGAGCTGGAGAACCAAGTCTGGGATTACTGACCTGCAGAGTAAGGTGGCAACTGCATGAGTTGCTTTGAGTCTTTTATTTCTCTAGGCATGGGATCAATCCAGCGTACTATACTAGAAGCCCAAATTTGTTTGGGGCTTTCTGAATCTGTTGTGTGAAATGGATCTGTTTCTCATCTTGAGCTGTGGCAATCCGGGGCTGTGGATGGTGTCCTGCAAGATACTTCATAAATATTGTAGTTCCTGATGTAGCAATGGCAGAGCAGAGCAGTGTGCAATTTGTGCAGATAAAAACTGACATTCTTAAAAATGACTGCCAGGTGATAAATCTCAAATTAAGTAATCTCTGCATCAGAAGCATGAAATGCGGGAACACTTCAGCAGCTTTTATACCGTATACTCTTGCCTGGTCAAGTAACAAAGGAAGACCGAGAGAATCTGTTCTGACATGCCAGAATGTCTTAAAGTGTACTGGGTTTTGTTAGATTTTTCTTTGGAAAAGCTCTTTTAGTTTAGTTTCATTTCATTTTAGAAATTGTTTGCATTCTTCCCGTGCATGAGGACTTTTTTTTTTATCTTGCACTGTTTAAACACAATTGGAGTTTTGGAACATTATCTAGGTTTGAGTGATGTGGATGTTCATGTGTCTATATAAAATATTTATCTGAGATTGTATTGTATATTGCTATTAAAAAACTATTGTGGTTGCCAGAATGAACTGTCATCTCTTCAGTGTTTCTTTCAAAAACAAAAAAATAGGAAGGAGGTGGGGAAGACGCTTAAGAAAGCAAAGGAAGCTAGCCAAGAGAACAGAACTGTTGGATGAGTTCAGAGCTAATACAGGGCAATGCGTATTCTCTTTCTCCCTGGGGCATAATATACAAAGGCTGTGCTAGTACAACCTAAATCTGCTTTGCCTAAATGGAAAAATACATAGCAATGGAGAATCTTGTCTTTTTCACAGCTTCCTCTGTCTGCCTGTTGTGTGTGAAGACTGATGGAATTTGAATCTCAGCACCAACTATCGAAATAGCAACCTTCGGACAGTCAGTTTTTGAGCACTCTCAGGAGACAAATTCTCTTCTTCAGTCTCTTGCCCACCACGTCTCTGCTACTCAGGCAATCTGATCTCAGCAGAGGACCAGAAATTGTGTCTGATCATTTCTGTCACCATGCCTCACGTGTCCATTTTGCGCTGGAGAAACGGGAGGGAAAAAAAGATGTAGCTGCTGTGATGCTGCCACAGTTTTTAAGAAGTGGAAGGGAACCGAAGAGTGACCAGCTGCTACCCATGAGAGGAAACGCTCTCTCCCCTTTGAAAGGAAAGGTACGTGTCCAAGGGAGAAGGGAGGACAAATGCCAGATAGGTGAGGTGTGGACAGCAGACGTGGGCGACCAGGTGGGTGGGCCACTGGCTTGTGATCAGCGGCACAAAGCCCACCTGACGGGCAGTGACTAGTGCTGTCCCCCAGGGTCAGTGCTGGGGCTGACACTGGTGAACGTGGGACCTAAGGGCTGGGCTGGTGGCACCGAATGCACCGTCCACAAAGGCTGTGGGTGGCTCCCGACTGGAGAGGGCAGGAAGGACGTTGCAGAGAAGGACCTGGGGGCGTCCTGGTGGACAACAGCTTGGACATGAGGCAGTGACACGCCCCTGTGGCAAAGCAGGCCAGTGGTGTCCTGGGCTGCATTAGGCAGAGCGTTGGCAGAAGGCTGGGGGAGGTGCTCCTGCCCCTCTGCTCGGCGCTGGTGAGGCCACACCTGGAGTGCTGGGTCCAGCGCTGGGCTCCCCAGTGCAAGAGAGACACGGGGCACCTGGAGCAAGTCCAGCGAAGGCCCACGAAGATGGTTAAGGGGCTGGAGCACCTGTCAGCACCTCAGGAGAGGCTGAGAGAGCTGGGATAGTTCAGCCTGCAGAAGAGAAGGCTCAGGGGCGATCCTCTCGATGTGTATAAGTACCTGAAGGGAGGGAGTGAAGACAACGGAGCCAGACTCTTCTCAGTGGTGCCCAGTGACAAGACAGGAGGCACTGGGCACAAACTGAAACCCAGGAAGTTCCGTCTGACCGTAGGAAAGCACTTCTTTACTGTGAGGGTGAGCGAGCACTGGACCAGGTTGCCCAAAGAGGTGGGGGAGTCTCCCTCCTGGGAGATAGTCCAAAGCCTGACTGGACACGGTCCTGGACCACGTGCTCTGGGAGACCCTGCTTGAGCAGGGGGGTTGGATGAGATGAACTCCAGAGGGGCTTTCCAGCTCCAGCTACTCCGTGATTCTGTGAAAACTGCAGTTCAACTGTCACTTCTGCTGGGGTACGATTCGACCCATTCTTCTGCTTCCAGGCTTTTAAAAGAGAACGTTTAACATTATAGCCACGCGTACTATACTCCTTTTTCAGGAATTACACGGATATCCCCAATGTCTAATGCTGGAGTCAGCTGTCCGATTTTCTGCACTCAACATTTTTTCTTTCTTATTTGTTTAATTACACAGATCACAGATTTCTTCATCCAAGAATCGCTAACAAAAGACGCACCAGTACAAAGTCTTAAAACAGCCACATACCCCTTGAAAACACACATCCTGAAAGGCAGCCTTAGATGAGCTGAAAATACGCAGCGTTGCGCGTGGCAAATCGGGTGGCTGTCTGCAGTATTAGGCACTGGGGGTACCAACTTAATTTCTGAGAAATGGGTGCGGCGTATGATGTGACTCTAACGATCAACAACATTACTTTCTAAAAGAGCATGGTTGCGCGGTGAGCCCTTTCTACCGCGCACTGGTCGTGCTGTGTCTCTGCTGAAGGTCACCTTAGTGTTGCAAGGCTGGCAGGAGCGAGCGTGTGCCAGACGCTCTCCCACTGCAGTTTGTTGCCCCATGTATTCAGTTAAGCCGCTATTGCAGTGGCCTGAAGTGAACACACTGGGCAGTAAAGTGGAGAAACTGAAAAGCCGGTGCCCATTTGCTTGTGCTCCCTCGGCTACAGCACAGTAACGTTCAGCTAAGGTGAAGGAACCAGCTAACCTTTGAACTGCCCCACCATTACCTGGTAAACGCTGCCTGGAGACACCTTGTTTAGGCAGGAAGGCCTAAGAGACTCTGTGCAAAACCACTCACCACTGGCCCTTTGGCACTAGACGTAATGGCAGCCAACCTGACGTGCTAAGAAGAGAAGGATGAAACACAGCAGGGGTGTATTTTACAATACCGTGAGACCGTGTTGTCATGGCTTACTATTACAAGCATCCCTTTCTGAATCCTAAATTGCTTTTGTTATTTATATTTATATTTATATAATACACGTTGGGTCTATACCCAATAAAAGTAAATAGCTGCTCCGGGAATGACTGTTCATAGTAAAGCCAGAGACCATCAACTGCTCGTGCTAGGGCCTCACAGCGCCTAGCGCAAGCTAAATAGTATAGGTATGCTTATGCTTCTGTAATTACTTTACCAGCTCAAGCAATAGATTTTGCTGACTTTCCAGACTCGTTCAAGACCGATGAAATGACAAGGTTCATAGAAACGGGGCCTGGGAGAGGAATGACATTCGGGACGGAGAGCCTTCTTACTATCAGACACTATCGCTGCACCTATTCCTGTGCTTGAAGGTACTGTTCTGCGTGCTTCCAAAAAAGTAAACGTAATCGTTCAGCATTTTCGCAATACGCAACTCTTGAACAGTCTTCAGTGGACTTACCCTGATAGGTGCTCATGAATTGCTGTAGCTACAGAGGAGGCTGGCAACAGGTGAACAACCAAGAGCAACCTGGCTTTGCATCCTTGTCCTTGCCCATGGCACAAGGCTCGGGCCGCCGGGATAGCTGCCCCGTCTGTCCCTGGACATGGAGCTGCTCCAAGCAGTGCTGCCCATGCGCGGGCACACAGAACCGGGGATCAGAAAGAGACCAGAGAAACGTGCTTTGTGAAACTATTTCCAGTTAAATTCCGAGACTTTTGCCACACCTGCAATCTGATTTATATCAACTGCTGCAAGTAAGACACTGAAGAGGTGCCACATAGGGTTCTTGGGGGTTTACAGCTGTGGCCTGGATAAAGAAAAAAAAAAAGAAAAAGAGGATGGGCTTCAAGAAAAGGACACTATTCCCCATACAGGAAAGTCTCACCAGTTGCTAACCACAAAGGGTTCGTTCCAAAAGAGAATTTCAGAAGTTCACCCGCTCAGAAAATAATTAAATATCAATCATGCACATTTTAAGCTTTCCTTTTCCATAACTATAAATTAGCCTAATGTGTGCAAGAAAGTATGTACGCACAAGTGTCAGTGAAGCCTTACAACTTGCCGGACCTCACACAGCCAACTGCAGTAATAGAGGTAGTAGCGTGAGAGACCAGGCAAAGATAAAGCTCATGACTTCATGAATTTGTGCGTGCACCCAGGCGTGCGTGCGTACATCTCTACGTGCGCATACAGCCTTCTACTTCTACAAAGACACCTGGTAACTTAAAGCAACGTAGCACTGGTGTCGCTCTCAGTTAGTGTCGTATGACTAAGCACAATATAAAAAGAAAGTAATTCTTTTTTTGCTCTTCTTCAGTCTCATTAACCAGGAGGCAAAAACTTGAAAGCTTTTCCATGCGCCAGAAAGAAAAGGAACGCTTGTACTCTAGGTAGCTCTAATGACAACCAGCCCCTTTAAGGCAGCTGTACTTTGTGAGACTGCCATTTCCTCATCCAGATTTACCGCTTCCTTTTGATTTACCGCTTCCCCTGACGTTCCCTAGTCCTTCTTCAAGCAAAACAGTGACCAGACAGCCAATGCTCACAGCACTGGCAGCTCCACCATCAAGACAGTTGATTCCAACATTCTTGCTTTGTGGCTGTGGCCCAGTCACATGCAACGCACAGAGGTAAAAGCGAAGGCACTGCGAATCTTCTGAAAGGAAGCCTTCTCTTCTGAACGCTGAACGAGCCCAGGTCCCTCCACCTCCCCTTCTATGCCACGTGCTGCAGCACCTGGTCACCTCTGTGGCCCTAAGCTGGGCTCCTCCAGTCTTCTTTGTGGCGGGGGGAGCCCAAAGCCGGCACAGCAATCCAGAGGAACTCTCACAAGGGCCAAACAACAGGGAGGCAAACGTTTTTGCAGTTTGAGCAAATTAGCCCTAATGGAGCCATTAGAACGGAAGGAACTCCCTGCTGAAAGCCAGCACGTCTTTGTGCTGGAATTAATTGAAGCCCTTTGCTTCTCCAGGGGAGCAAAGCTCCTTCGATCGATCCGGTGGTGGTGGTGGTGCGCCTCCAAGGAGGGCCTTGCTCCATTTTCAGCCACCCCTTAGGTAGCTGAAGAGCGCAGGAGCTGAAGACAGCTACCCCCATTCGCCTTCTCGACCGCCGACGGAAAAACACCCGCCTCCGGGCCCCCAGTGACCTTGGCGACCCTCCGCCAGGCTCCTCCCACCGCCCCGGCACAGCAGCCCAAAGGCAGCCAGGCCCTCTCGTCACCTCTCCCTCGGGGCTCAGGGCAGAAGAGAGGCCACCTCTTCACGCCCCAGGGCGTGCGGGGACAGTGCGGGGCAGGAAAGAAGGGCTCACACAACACTTGAAACTCAGGAATTCTTTTATTCATTGGCCCATGGGGGTTGGCTGGTCTCAGTTTGCCGCCTGCAGATGTCTCTTCCACGCAGCCCCTCACCTTGTTCTTTTGGCGGCGGGCTGGTGGCTGCGCTCTGTTTGCCGCCTGCGGATGTCTGTTCTATGCAGCCCCTCACCTTGTTGTTTTGGCGGCGGGCTGGTGGCTGCGCTCTGTTTGCCGCCTGTGGATGTCTGTTCCACGCAGCCCCTCACCTTGTTGTTTTGGCGGCGGGCTGGTGGCTGCGCTCTGTTTGCCGCCTGTAGATGCCTGTTCCACGCAGCCCCTCACCTTCTTCTTTTGGTGGGGGGCTGGAGGCTGGGCCCAGCTCGATGGCCGTGCCACCCCCTGGCTCTCCTGGCACGCCTCTGCTGTCGTGGCTGATGGAAAGCCATTCCAGGTGCCAGGGGGTTTTGGCAGGCCACCTTTGCTGGCGGCGGATCGACCTCCATCGGCTCCACCTCATTGTATGCTGGAGGATCGACCTCCATGGGTTCCGGGTCGTCGTTGGGAGGATCAACCTCCATGGGTTCTGTGTCATCCTTTTGGGGCAATGTCACAGAATCCTTGATGGCCCAGATCTTATCCCAGAACTCCCTGCTCCTTATCCTCATCCTTTTGGTTCCCCTGCGGGCCACCTGATTCATTGTGCAGGAGTGCCCTGCAGAAAGCTGCGAATGCTCGCAAGACACCACCCGGAGGGTAGCAAGTAACTCGCCGAGGCTTCGTTGCCACCTGCCGCTCCAACTCTCGTTGGTGCTCCAGGAGCAAGAGCCTCA
The DNA here is from genome assembly GCF_036417845.1 of Apteryx mantelli. NCBI lineage: Eukaryota > Metazoa > Chordata > Aves > Apterygiformes > Apterygidae > Apteryx > Apteryx mantelli. The sequence goes on from NC_089979.1 coordinate 113,209,710, forward strand.
GTGAGCTCTGGGCCAGTGCCAGCGCTCCCGCTTTTATAGGGCCACCGGCAGTGAGGGGGATTGTGACATCAGCGCGCCGCTGTGACCAAGTGGACCACTGGACCGCAAGCATGTCAGCCATTCAGTGGGCCTGAGGTCACAGCGGCGCGCTGATGTCACAATCCCCCTCACTGCCGGTGGCCCTATAAAAGCGGGAGCGCTGGCACTGGCCCAGAGCTCACTGAGGCTCTTGCTCCTGGAGCACCAACGAGAGTTGGAGCGGCAGGTGGCAACGAAGCCTCGGCGAGTTACTTGCTACCCTCCGGGTGGTGTCTTGCGAGCATTCGCAGCTTTCTGCAGGGCACTCCTGCACAATGAATCAGGTGGCCCGCAGGGGAACCAAAAGGATGAGGATAAGGAGCAGGGAGTTCTGGGATAAGATCTGGGCCATCAAGGATTCTGTGACATTGCCCCAAAAGGATGACACAGAACCCATGGAGGTTGATCCTCCCAACGACGACCCGGAACCCATGGAGGTCGATCCTCCAGCATACAATGAGGTGGAGCCGATGGAGGTCGATCCGCCGCCAGCAAAGGTGGCCTGCCAAAACCCCCTGGCACCTGGAATGGCTTTCCATCAGCCACGACAGCAGAGGCGTGCCAGGAGAGCCAGGGGGTGGCACGGCCATCGAGCTGGGCCCAGCCTCCAGCCCCCCACCAAAAGAAGAAGGTGAGGGGCTGCGTGGAACAGGCATCTACAGGCGGCAAACAGAGCGCAGCCACCAGCCCGCCGCCAAAACAACAAGGTGAGGGGCTGCGTGGAACAGACATCCACAGGCGGCAAACAGAGCGCAGCCACCAGCCCGCCGCCAAAACAACAAGGTGAGGGGCTGCATAGAACAGACATCCGCAGGCGGCAAACAGAGCGCAGCCACCAGCCCGCCGCCAAAAGAACAAGGTGAGGGGCTGCGTGGAAGAGACATCTGCAGGCGGCAAACTGAGACCAGCCAACCCCCATGGGCCAATGAATAAAAGAATTCCTGAGTTTCAAGTGTTGTGTGAGCCCTTCTTTCCTGCCCCGCACTGTCCCCGCACGCCCTGGGGCGTGAAGAGGTGGCCTCTCTTCTGCCCTGAGCCCCGAGGGAGAGGTGACGAGAGGGCCTGGCTGCCTTTGGGCTGCTGTGCCGGGGCGGTGGGAGGAGCCTGGCGGAGGGTCGCCAAGGTCACTGGGGGCCCGGAGGCGGGTGTTTTTCCGTCGGCGGTCGAGAAGGCGAATGGGGGTAGCTGTCTTCAGCTCCTGCGCTCTTCAGCTACCTAAGGGGTGGCTGAAAATGGAGCAAGGCCCTCCTTGGAGGCGCACCACCACCACCACCGGATCGATCGAAGGAGCTTTGCTCCCCTGGAGAAGCAAAGGGCTTCAATTAATTCCAGCACAAAGACGTGCTGGCTTTCAGCAGGGAGTTCCTTCCGTTCTAATGGCTCCATTAGGGCTAATTTGCTCAAACTGCAAAAACGTTTGCCTCCCTGTTGTTTGGCCCTTGTGAGAGTTCCTCTGGATTGCTGTGCCGGCTTTGGGCTCCCCCCGCCACAAAGAAGACTGGAGGAGCCCAGCTTAGGGCCACAGAGGTGACCAGGTGCTGCAGCACGTGGCATAGAAGGGGAGGTGGAGGGACCTGGGCTCGTTCAGCGTTCAGAAGAGAAGGCTTCCTTTCAGAAGATTCGCAGTGCCTTCGCTTTTACCTCTGTGCGTTGCATGTGACTGGGCCACAGCCACAAAGCAAGAATGTTGGAATCAACTGTCTTGATGGTGGAGCTGCCAGTGCTGTGAGCATTGGCTGTCTGGTCACTGTTTTGCTTGAAGAAGGACTAGGGAACGTCAGGGGAAGCGGTAAATCAAAAGGAAGCGGTAAATCTGGATGAGGAAATGGCAGTCTCACAAAGTACAGCTGCCTTAAAGGGGCTGGTTGTCATTAGAGCTACCTAGAGTACAAGCGTTCCTTTTCTTTCTGGCGCATGGAAAAGCTTTCAAGTTTTTGCCTCCTGGTTAATGAGACTGAAGAAGAGCAAAAAAAAGAATTACTTTCTTTTTATATTGTGCTTAGTCATACGACACTAACTGAGAGCGACACCAGTGCTACGTTGCTTTAAGTTACCAGGTGTCTTTGTAGAAGTAGAAGGCTGTATGCGCACGTAGAGATGTACGCACGCACGCCTGGGTGCACGCACAAATTCATGAAGTCATGAGCTTTATCTTTGCCTGGTCTCTCACGCTACTACCTCTATTACTGCAGTTGGCTGTGTGAGGGTCCGGCAAGTTGTAAGGCTTCACTGACACTTGTGCGTACATACTTTCTTGCACACATTAGGCTAATTTATAGTTATGGAAAAGGAAAGCTTAAAATGTGCATGATTGATATTTAATTATTTTCTGAGCGGGTGAACTTCTGAAATTCTCTTTTGGAACGAACCCTTTGTGGTTAGCAACTGGTGAGACTTTCCTGTATGGGGAATAGTGTCCTTTTCTTGAAGCCCATCCTCTTTTTCTTTTTTTTTTTCTTTATCCAGGCCACAGCTGTAAACCCCCAAGAACCCTATGTGGCACCTCTTCAGTGTCTTACTTGCAGCAGTTGATATAAATCAGATTGCAGGTGTGGCAAAAGTCTCGGAATTTAACTGGAAATAGTTTCACAAAGCACGTTTCTCTGGTCTCTTTCTGATCCCCGGTTCTGTGTGCCCGCGCATGGGCAGCACTGCTTGGAGCAGCTCCATGTCCAGGGACAGACGGGGCAGCTATCCCGGCGGCCCGAGCCTTGTGCCATGGGCAAGGACAAGGATGCAAAGCCAGGTTGCTCTTGGTTGTTCACCTGTTGCCAGCCTCCTCTGTAGCTACAGCAATTCATGAGCACCTATCAGGGTAAGTCCACTGAAGACTGTTCAAGAGTTGCGTATTGCGAAAATGCTGAACGATTACGTTTACTTTTTTGGAAGCACGCAGAACAGTACCTTCAAGCACAGGAATAGGTGCAGCGATAGTGTCTGATAGTAAGAAGGCTCTCCGTCCCGAATGTCATTCCTCTCCCAGGCCCCGTTTCTATGAACCTTGTCATTTCATCGGTCTTGAACGAGTCTGGAAAGTCAGCAAAATCTATTGCTTGAGCTGGTAAAGTAATTACAGAAGCATAAGCATACCTATACTATTTAGCTTGCGCTAGGCGCTGTGAGGCCCTAGCACGAGCAGTTGATGGTCTCTGGCTTTACTATGAACAGTCATTCCCGGAGCAGCTATTTACTTTTATTGGGTATAGACCCAACGTGTATTATATAAATATAAATATAAATAACAAAAGCAATTTAGGATTCAGAAAGGGATGCTTGTAATAGTAAGCCATGACAACACGGTCTCACGGTATTGTAAAATACACCCCTGCTGTGTTTCATCCTTCTCTTCTTAGCACGTCAGGTTGGCTGCCATTACGTCTAGTGCCAAAGGGCCAGTGGTGAGTGGTTTTGCACAGAGTCTCTTAGGCCTTCCTGCCTAAACAAGGTGTCTCCAGGCAGCGTTTACCAGGTAATGGTGGGGCAGTTCAAAGGTTAGCTGGTTCCTTCACCTTAGCTGAACGTTACTGTGCTGTAGCCGAGGGAGCACAAGCAAATGGGCACCGGCTTTTCAGTTTCTCCACTTTACTGCCCAGTGTGTTCACTTCAGGCCACTGCAATAGCGGCTTAACTGAATACATGGGGCAACAAACTGCAGTGGGAGAGCGTCTGGCACACGCTCGCTCCTGCCAGCCTTGCAACACTAAGGTGACCTTCAGCAGAGACACAGCACGACCAGTGCGCGGTAGAAAGGGCTCACCGCGCAACCATGCTCTTTTAGAAAGTAATGTTGTTGATCGTTAGAGTCACATCATACGCCGCACCCATTTCTCAGAAATTAAGTTGGTACCCCCAGTGCCTAATACTGCAGACAGCCACCCGATTTGCCACGCGCAACGCTGCGTATTTTCAGCTCATCTAAGGCTGCCTTTCAGGATGTGTGTTTTCAAGGGGTATGTGGCTGTTTTAAGACTTTGTACTGGTGCGTCTTTTGTTAGCGATTCTTGGATGAAGAAATCTGTGATCTGTGTAATTAAACAAATAAGAAAGAAAAAATGTTGAGTGCAGAAAATCGGACAGCTGACTCCAGCATTAGACATTGGGGATATCCGTGTAATTCCTGAAAAAGGAGTATAGTACGCGTGGCTATAATGTTAAACGTTCTCTTTTAAAAGCCTGGAAGCAGAAGAATGGGTCGAATCGTACCCCAGCAGAAGTGACAGTTGAACTGCAGTTTTCACAGAATCACGGAGTAGCTGGAGCTGGAAAGCCCCTCTGGAGTTCATCTCATCCAACCCCCCTGCTCAAGCAGGGTCTCCCAGAGCACGTGGTCCAGGACCGTGTCCAGTCAGGCTTTGGACTATCTCCCAGGAGGGAGACTCCCCCACCTCTTTGGGCAACCTGGTCCAGTGCTCGCTCACCCTCACAGTAAAGAAGTGCTTTCCTACGGTCAGACGGAACTTCCTGGGTTTCAGTTTGTGCCCAGTGCCTCCTGTCTTGTCACTGGGCACCACTGAGAAGAGTCTGGCTCCGTTGTCTTCACTCCCTCCCTTCAGGTACTTATACACATCGAGAGGATCGCCCCTGAGCCTTCTCTTCTGCAGGCTGAACTATCCCAGCTCTCTCAGCCTCTCCTGAGGTGCTGACAGGTGCTCCAGCCCCTTAACCATCTTCGTGGGCCTTCGCTGGACTTGCTCCAGGTGCCCCGTGTCTCTCTTGCACTGGGGAGCCCAGCGCTGGACCCAGCACTCCAGGTGTGGCCTCACCAGCGCCGAGCAGAGGGGCAGGAGCACCTCCCCCAGCCTTCTGCCAACGCTCTGCCTAATGCAGCCCAGGACACCACTGGCCTGCTTTGCCACAGGGGCGTGTCACTGCCTCATGTCCAAGCTGTTGTCCACCAGGACGCCCCCAGGTCCTTCTCTGCAACGTCCTTCCTGCCCTCTCCAGTCGGGAGCCACCCACAGCCTTTGTGGACGGTGCATTCGGTGCCACCAGCCCAGCCCTTAGGTCCCACGTTCACCAGTGTCAGCCCCAGCACTGACCCTGGGGGACAGCACTAGTCACTGCCCGTCAGGTGGGCTTTGTGCCGCTGATCACAAGCCAGTGGCCCACCCACCTGGTCGCCCACGTCTGCTGTCCACACCTCACCTATCTGGCATTTGTCCTCCCTTCTCCCTTGGACACGTACCTTTCCTTTCAAAGGGGAGAGAGCGTTTCCTCTCATGGGTAGCAGCTGGTCACTCTTCGGTTCCCTTCCACTTCTTAAAAACTGTGGCAGCATCACAGCAGCTACATCTTTTTTTCCCTCCCGTTTCTCCAGCGCAAAATGGACACGTGAGGCATGGTGACAGAAATGATCAGACACAATTTCTGGTCCTCTGCTGAGATCAGATTGCCTGAGTAGCAGAGACGTGGTGGGCAAGAGACTGAAGAAGAGAATTTGTCTCCTGAGAGTGCTCAAAAACTGACTGTCCGAAGGTTGCTATTTCGATAGTTGGTGCTGAGATTCAAATTCCATCAGTCTTCACACACAACAGGCAGACAGAGGAAGCTGTGAAAAAGACAAGATTCTCCATTGCTATGTATTTTTTCCATTTAGGCAAAGCAGATTTAGGTTGTACTAGCACAGCCTTTGTATATTATGCCCCAGGGAGAAAGAGAATACGCATTGCCCTGTATTAGCTCTGAACTCATCCAACAGTTCTGTTCTCTTGGCTAGCTTCCTTTGCTTTCTTAAGCGTCTTCCCCACCTCCTTCCTATTTTTTTTGTTTTTGAAAGAAACACTGAAGAGATGACAGTTCATTCTGGCAACCACAATAGTTTTTTAATAGCAATATACAATACAATCTCAGATAAATATTTTATATAGACACATGAACATCCACATCACTCAAACCTAGATAATGTTCCAAAACTCCAATTGTGTTTAAACAGTGCAAGATAAAAAAAAAAAGTCCTCATGCACGGGAAGAATGCAAACAATTTCTAAAATGAAATGAAACTAAACTAAAAGAGCTTTTCCAAAGAAAAATCTAACAAAACCCAGTACACTTTAAGACATTCTGGCATGTCAGAACAGATTCTCTCGGTCTTCCTTTGTTACTTGACCAGGCAAGAGTATACGGTATAAAAGCTGCTGAAGTGTTCCCGCATTTCATGCTTCTGATGCAGAGATTACTTAATTTGAGATTTATCACCTGGCAGTCATTTTTAAGAATGTCAGTTTTTATCTGCACAAATTGCACACTGCTCTGCTCTGCCATTGCTACATCAGGAACTACAATATTTATGAAGTATCTTGCAGGACACCATCCACAGCCCCGGATTGCCACAGCTCAAGATGAGAAACAGATCCATTTCACACAACAGATTCAGAAAGCCCCAAACAAATTTGGGCTTCTAGTATAGTACGCTGGATTGATCCCATGA